>NC_057807.1:668691056-668793179 GCF_018294505.1 Triticum aestivum | reverse complement strand
GCCGTCAGCGCCCCGGCCCCGCCTTCACCGCCGCCGGCGCCAGATCCGGCCCCGAGCTCCTCCTCCGGCCGCCCTCGTCTCCTCCTCCCCAGCTCCGGCGAGCTTCCGGCTGCCTCGACGTCCGTGCGATCCAGATCTGATCTAGGTTGACTTCTTCTCCCCCGAATTCCACCAAGTCCCATTTTCTGCCAGTAATTATTGTTGCATGTTCGTCGCACTACAACTTTACACCTGCGGCTCCGTTTCCGGCGTGTAGCATACCGGATTGTTCGCCTTGACGAGTACATCATTTCATCTCATTGCATCATTTTCATTTGAGCTCATCTTGATGCCCTAAATGCTATTGGAAGAGTGCTTCATAATGTTAGTTCCAGATTCTTATCAGAAAGTGCGCTTTTGTCATTTTTGCCATGATTGATGTGTGCATCTTATGTACTTGAGCCCTACATGTGAGTTGAACTATGCTATGTCTTCTTTACAGAGGTACTTGCCATGTATTTATGTGATCAATGTGGTGACTAGCACAAGCATGCAAACTAGGCTTCGTGATATTGCTGATTTTAGTCCCTGTTCTGCTGATATTTTGATGCCATGTAAACATGATGCTACAGAGAGATCCATGCATATTTTGAGTTACTTAAGTAAGGATGTTTTGAACATATGGTTATCCTCTATCCATACATGCCCCTGGTTGCAATTATGGAGTAGCCTAGCATGTCATTTTCGTGCTCTACTTTTGCTTCAAAATATTTCCTGGCAGATTGTTTACATGTTATTCAATTTTGCCAAGGTTGTTGTAGTTGATCCGTGTATGCTATGATGTTGTTCTTGCCATGTATAGCTTCTATGTCATGTCTTCTTGATGGATGTATGCTTAGTTTATCATGAAATGCTCTGTAGTGAGTGCATCAAGCTCATAAAGGTGCCTTTATAATTCTGTCAGTGCCATGCGCTGTTTGCTGAATCTGTTAACGAAACTTGCTATGTTTACATGATTGCCATGTTATTTTCCGATCCTTTTTGGCTTATGGTCAGTAAGGGACTTTTGATATATGCTTTGAGTAGATTCATGACATGTCTTGTTTTGCTATTATAGGTTCCTGTAGCATGTTGATAACTTGCTCTAAACATTGCTTCGTGATGTTGTTTATGCCATGTCCAACCTGATATTTTTTGCACTTTCACCATGCTTGTTTGAACCTGCTATGATGTGATTTAGCCGTAGCTCAGTGTTCCTCTTTTGTTAAGCATCTCTTGTAGATCACTGCCATATGCTTTTTTTTATGTTGGGGTGCTGTAGCATAGTTTCTTGTTGCATGCTAAGTAGCATCGTGCTGTTAATCGCCATTTTGTGTCATTCTTGTTTTGCTTGCCATTTGCAAACCGTGCATTCGTTTCCGGTGATCTTCATATCGATTTCAACCGAAATCATCTCATTTTTCCAGCGGCATACTTGGTTTGCCAAGTTTATGCCTTGTTCATCCTTTTTTCCTCCCGGAGCACGCATACGCATTGCATATCACATCTCGCATATCATGACATGTATTGCATCATGTTGCTTGTGCATTGCACCGTGATTTGTTGTGGTTCCTTTGCTTGTGTTCTTGCTTTGGGTAGAGCCGGGAGACGAGTACGTGCACGACGAACCTGTTGAGAACGCTACGAGGATCAAGCCTTCGACAACTCTAAGAACCTTGCAGGCAAGATGACCATACCTTCGATATCACTTCTATCTTTGCTTTGCTAGTACTCGCTCTATCGCTATGTTAGCTCTACCTGCCACTGTTTATCATGCCTCCCTATTGCCATGTCAAACCTCTAACCATCCTGTCCTAGCAAACCATTGTTTGGCTATGTCACCGCTTTTGCTCAGCCCCTCTTATAGCGTTGCTAGTTGCAGGTGAAGATGAAGTTTGTTCCTGGTCGGAACATGGATATTTTGGGATATCACAATATCTCCTGTTTAATTAATGCACCTTATATACTTGGTAAAGGGTGGAAGGCTCGGCCTTATGCCTGGTGACTTGTTCCACTCTTGCCGCCCTAGTTTCCGTCATACCGGTGTTATGTTCCTTGATTTTGCATTCCTTACACGGTTGGGTGATTTATTGGACCCTCTTAACAATTCGCTTTGAATAAAACTCCTCCAGCAAGGCCGAAACTTGGTTTTACCATTTGGCACCTAAGCCTTTTTCCCTTGGGTTTTCGCGAGCCCGAGGGTCATCTTTATTTACCCCCCGGGCCATTGCTCCTTCGAGTGTTGGTCCAACCTGAGCGATGTCCGGCGCCCCTTGGGCAACCAGGGTCTATGCCAACCCAACGTCTGGCTCATCCGGTGTGCCCTGAGAACAAGATATGTGCAGCTCCTATCGGGATTTGTCGGCACTTCGGGCGGCTTTGCTGGTCTTGTTTTACCATTGTCGAAATGTCTTGCGAACCGAGATTCCGAGGCTGATCGGGTCTTCCCGGGAGAAGGTATATCCTTCGTTGACCGTGAGAGCTTGTGATGGGCTAAGTTGGGACACCCCTGCAGGGTATATTATCTTTCGAAAGCCGTGCCTGCGGTTATGAGGCAGATGGGCATTTGTTAATGTTCGGTTGTAGATAACTTGACACTTGACCTCTTTAAAATGCATCAACCGCATGTGTAGCCATGATGGTCTCTTCTCGGCGGAGCCCGGGAAGTGAACACGGTTTGGGTTATGGATGACGTAAGTAGTTTCAGGATCACTTCTTGATCGCTTCTAGCTTCTCGACCGATGCGTTGCTTCTCTTCTCTCTCTCACTTGCGTATGTTAGCCACCATATATGCTTAGTGCTTGCCGCAGCTCCACCATATTACCCCTTTTCCTACCTATGAGCTTAAATAGTCTTGATCTCGCGGGTGTGAGATTGCTGAGTCCTCGTGACTCACAGATTCTACCAAAACAGATGCAGGTGCCGAGGATACCAGCGCAGATGGCGCAACCGAGCTCAAGTGGGAGTTTGACGAGGACCTTGGTCGTTACTATGTATCGTTTCCAGATGATCAGTAGTGGAGCCCAGTCGGGACAATCGGGGATCTAGCATTTGGGGTGTCTTCTTTTCATTTGGATTTGACCGTAGCCGGTCTATGAGTGTATTTTGAATGATGTATGACCTTAATTATGTATTGTGTGAAGTGGTGATTGTAAGCCAACTCTCTTTATCCCATTCTTGTTCATTACATGGGATTGTGTGAAGATGACCCTTCTTGCGACAAAACCACTATGCGGTTATGCCTCTAAGTCGTGCTTCGACACGTGGGAGATATAGCCGCATCATGGGTGTTACAGTGCGCCTCGTCCTCTTCTGGTGAGGCGTCGAGTGCGGCCACGTGCCAAAGACCCTTTCGGGTCCCCGTGACCTTCTTTTCGCTCTCCGGCACCTTGTAAGGCGCCGGAACCAGCATCTCCGCCAGGAGTGCGCTTACTGGGTCCTCTGGCAATGGAGCCGGAAAGTTAATCCGCTCCGTCGTCTCCATCCACTCATGTTCGTCAACAAGGTGACCTAAGAATCCTCCCCCGAAAGTACTAAGGGAACGTCTCGTAAATAGTCAAGGGACTTACGGGACTGGCGAGGCACGCTGCGTTGAGCCCCCGGTCCTCGGAAAGTGGAGGAGTGACTTTGCCAGTCTTGAACAGAACTTTCCAGATTTCTTTGTGTGCTGTGCCGAAGAGCTCTAGCAGCATCTGGTGTTCGGCCGTGTTGAACTCCCACATATGAAATGCCCGTCTTTGACACGGGAGAATCCGGCGAATGAGCATGACCTTGACCATGTTGACAAGCTTGATCTTCTTGTCTCTCATATTTCTGAGGCAGGTCTCGAGTCTGGTCAGCTCCGTGGGTTCACCCCAGTCCAGGACCTTCTTCTCCTAGGAGGTGAGCCGCGTGGGGATTCCGGATCTGAATTTGAGGGCCGCCACCCAGTTGGCGTCGCGCGGCTCGGTGATGTAGAACCACCCTGATTTCCACCCCTTTTATTGACTCCATGAAGGAGCCCTCGAGCCATTTAACATTGGGCATTTTGCCCACCATGGCGCCTCCGCACTCCGCCTGTTGGCCGCTCATGATCTTTGGCTTCACACAGAAGATTTTCAGCCACAGGCCGAAGTGAGGCTTGATGCGGAGGAAGGCCTCGCACATGATGATGAACGCCAAGATGTTGAGGACAAAATTCGGGGCCAGATCGTGAAAATCTAGCCCGGAGTAGTACATAAGCCCGCAGACGAAAGGGTGGAGTGGAAACCCTAGTCCACGGATGAAGTGAGGGAGAAATACCACTCTCTCCCGAGGCTTCGGCGTAGGGGTAATTTGTCCCTCTGTTGGAAGCCCGTGCGCGATGTTAGCGGCCAGGTATCCGGCCTCCCGAAGCTTGGTAATGTTCTCCTCTGTGACAGAGGAGGCCATCCACTTGCCTCCCGCTCCAGACATGCTACGGTCTTGCGGAGAAGGTGTGAACTTGGGCGCTGGAGCTCGAGGGTGCGAGAACAGATCAACAAAGGAAGAGGAAGGCATGGGTGAAAATCGGAGATTCCTGCTCCTTTATAAAGGCGATGTGAATGTGCGCCTCCCCACTTGCCTCTCGAAATCTCTTATTTTTCCAGGCGCCTCGATTAATGGCGCTGGTTGGGTTACCCATACCCGCATTGATGGAGATCCCGTGATAAGGGGACACGATCTCTGCTTTGACAAGACGTGTCAAAGAAACCGCTTCGCGATGTGTGCGGAAGCAGGTTGAAAACGGTTCGAATAAAAACCGGACCGTGGCGTGATGTCACTTTTTGAAGAATTGTTAGCAGATTGAATTCGTGGATTATTGTTATTCTCTCTGCGGGGGTGTATGGAATGTTTCTTGCAGAGCCGGACACGGTCCTTGTGTTCAGAATTTATCTTGGAGTATTCGGAGATGGAACCCGCCTCGCAATGCCGAAGACAATCTATGCACCGGACTCATCGTCATTGAAGCCTGGTTCAGAGGCTATTGAGGGAGTCCTGGATGAGGTTGTTTCTGGACAGCCGGATTATATACTTTGGCCGGACTGGTGGGCTATGAAGATACAAGACAGAAGACTTCGTCCCGTGTCCGGATGGGACTCTCCTTGGCGTGGAAGGCAAGCTTAGCGATTCGGATGTAGATCCCCTTATCTGTAAACCGACTCTGTGTAACCTAGCCCCCTCCGGTGTCTATATAAACCAGAAGGTTTAGTCCGTAGGACTCATGATCATCATCAACAATCATACCATAGGCCATCTTCTAGGGTTTAGCCTCTCTGATCTCGTGCTAGATCAACTCTTGTAATACTCATATCATCAAGATCAATCAAGCAGGAAGTAGAGTATTACCTCCATCGAGAGGGCCCGAACCTGGGTAAAACATCGTGTCCCCAGTCTCCTGTCACCATTAGCCTTAGACGCATAGTTCGGGACCCCCTACCCGAGATCCGCCAGTTTTGACACCGACAGTGACCAGGTTTCTTGCATTTGTGGCACAGCCTTTTCTTGTAGTCACTAGATGAGGAATCGTTGCTCCTTGCGGATTTTCTAAAGCGACCACGTCTTGAGAACTTCTGAAATTTCTTCACGAGCAGCGCTAGTTCCTGGCTCAGTTCTTCAGGATCACCAAGGCTACTAGTAGAGTCCTCTTCTTTAGACTCGGAGACTGCCTTGGCGTGCAAAGCACGTGGTTTGCCATAGCTCAAACCATAGAGATCTCTCTTCTCAGCAAGCTGGAACTCATGAGTGTTTAGCCTCTCAAGGATATCAGCGGGATCAAGTGACTTGTAATCAGCACACTCTTGAATCATCAGTGCCAGAGTGTCAAATGAGGAATCGACTGATCTCAGCAATTTCTTCACCACCTCATGGTCGGTGATGTCAGTGGCGCCAAGCGCTTGAAGCTCATTTGTGATATCAGTGAGGCGATCGAAGGTTTGCTGAACATTTTCATTGTCGAGTCTTTTAAAGCGGTTGAAAGGATTGCGAAGAACATTGACACGAGAGTCACGTTGAGTTGAGACTCCTTCATTTACTTTGGAGAGCCTATCCCAGATAAGCTTTGCAGTTTCCAAAGCACTCACTCTACCATATTGCCCTTTACTCAGATGGCCACATAAGATATTCTTCGCTTGAGAATTGAGTTGCTTGAATCTCTTCACATCAGCAGCATTCAGGGAAGGTGTGACTGAGGGAACACCATTTTCCACAACATACCAGAGATCGTTATCAATTGCCTCAAGATGCATTCGCATCTTATTCTTCCAGTAGGGGTAGTCCGTGCCATCGAAGGTAGGACACCCAGCAGAGACCTTGATCATACCTGTGGTCGACATAACTAAAACTCCAGGTGGTTAAACCAAAATCACATAGAACAAGGGAGTTCCTTTCTCTGATACCAACTGAAAGTACGTTATATCGACTACAGGGGGGTGGGTGAATAGGCGATTTTTATGAATTCTTCACTGAGGAATTTGGGGGTGAGGAATTCCTAAATGAAGAACTACTTGCAGCAGAATAAGTACTCAAAAGTTAACATAGCAGAACACAAGCATAGTCATCATGATGAAATGAAGACAAGCATAGAGTACAGAAAGTGTAAACACATGATAACACAAGATGAGGACGGACAGACTGAAGAAATTGAACTGAGGAAATTTAGAAAGTCTTCAGTCAAAGTCTTCAAACAGATATGAACAAGCACATAACAACAGAGATGAGGAAATGAAAGAGTTGAGGAAATAGAACCAGTAAGCTCGGTGAAGACAATAATTTAGTAGACCAGTTCCAACTGCTGTCTCAGTTGTACATCTGGTTGTAGCGGCTGGGTATTTAAGCTCGAGGACACCCAGTCCCGGACACACAGTCCTCACTGTATTCTCCTTGAGCTAAAGTCACACAGACCTCACCCAATCACTCGTGGTAAGTCTTCAGGTGACTTCCGAACCTTCACAAACTCGGTCACTCGGTGATCCACAATTCCTCTTGGATGCTCTAGACCTTGACGCCTAACCGTTTGGAAGAAGCACAGTCTTCAAAGGAAACAAGCGTTGGATCCACGCAGGATCAATCTCTTCAGTGATGCTCAATCACTTTGAGGTTATGTAGGTTTGGGTTTGGGATTTCCCCACTTGATGATTTTCACTCAAAGTCCTCGGAGGATGGGTTGCTCTCAAATGACAAGTGTCAGTTTCTCTTGGAGTAGCCGACCAACTAGTGGTTGTAGGGGGAGGCTATTTATAGCCGGGGAGCAGCCCGACATGATAAGACATAAATGCCCTTGTCTGATATGACCGTTAGGTGGGTAGATATTTTGGGATAGCTGGCGCGTAGCATAGCAACGGTCGGAATATTTGACTCTCAAATACCTCAGGGCTATCATCTTCCTGACTTTGTAGGCAATCCGCACTGGCGAATTCCTAACTCCTCAGTCAGAACAAATTCCTCAGAGACCAGAAGAACTTCATCTCTGTCACTGAAGAATATGACTGAACTGTGCGATATTTCCAATGGCTTCACTCGAAAGGATTGGTAGGTGTAGGATTTTGAGTTGAGCATCACATGGAAATTTTTCCTTAGTATTTCCTCGACCCCCTTTAACAGTATGACGTTTCCTATGACTAAAGAAAGAGAAAATGAAACAGTAAAAACAAGAGTCTTCACACTTCATGTTCCTCGAATGATTACCATGTCTTCACGGTCACACCAATTTCTTCACTTTCAAAGTCTTCATAAAGTCTTCAAAAATCCAAAGTCTTCAGTCGAAGAACTTCATTTTTAGGGGTTAACTTTCTCTGTAAATATCAAACTCCTCATAGACTTATAGACCTATGTACACTCACAAAAGCAGTAGTCTCTTAACCTATAAGTCTTCAATACACCAAAATCACTAAGGGGCACTAGATGCACTTACAGTCCCTCCTCATCCCTGGCGCACTTGGTCGCCAAGTTGAACAGCTCCAGAGATGTGCACGGATCCTCATGGATCGTCAGTTCCTCCTTCATCTTGATGTCACGGACACCATCAGAGAAGGATGAGATGAAGGCTTCCTTAGTCACCATGGGGATCTTGAGTCGTGCATTGTTGAAGCGCTGGATGTACTTCTATAGTGTCTCTCCTGGTTATTGCTTGATTTGGTGCAAGTCACTCATGGCCGGGGGCCGGTCACGAGTGCCTTGGAAGTTGGCAATGAAGCGGGTGCGCATCTCGTCCCAAGAGGAGATCGTGCTAGGAGGCAGGTTCAGGAGCCAGGTGCAGGCACCATCCTTGAGCGCCATGGGAAACCAGTTCGCCATGACTTTTTCGTCTCCATTGGCCGCTTCGATGCCCAACTCGTAGGGCTAAAGGAACTCCGCAGGTGTGGCGGTGCCGTCGTAGCAACGAGGCAGATCCGGCTTGAACTTGCCCGGCCAGGCCACGCTGCACATCTCAGCGGTGAAGGCGCGGTAGCCTGCGGTGGCCACCGGGGGCCTTTGCTGACGGAGGGCTTGGTCCTGGGGGTCTCCGCGCGCTGCCGCCAGGTGCAGGACAAGGTCTTGGCGCGCTGGAGCAGGAATGCGATCATGGCGCGCTGGTGCAGGGAGCACGCGAGCGCCTTCTTGAGGGCGAGGAACTTCTTGGCAGCTCCTTTCTTTCTGCGCGGGCACTGGGTGCGGTGGGTCTCGCCCAAGGGCCGCGCACCTTGGAGCCAGGACACCTTATTGGGGAGGAGGCGGCGGAGGCGCCTCTGGAGCTGCATTGCCCGTGTAGGACGGAGGGCGATGCAGCGAAAGGGACGGCGCAGGGGAGCCCCCTGCGGCACTAACGAGCTTGGTGATGCGGGCAAGCCACTCTTCATAGAGGTCGTCGATGGGGCAGTAGTGCAGGAGCTCATGCGCCAGGAGCAACGTGGCGTGCGCGTCCGCAGGAGCGCGATGAGCGTGCGATGACGAGCCTGCTGGAGTGAGCGACGGGGTGGCGGTGCGGCCTTCTCGCCGCACCGAGGGGTGCAACAATGACGCCTGTTGCTCGTTCCCCGCCGGGCCAATGGCGGCATGGGCGGCAGGCGACGGGGAACAACGGGGAGGCCCACCGACAGGATCCGTCTGGGCGATATAGGCGGCGAGAGCAGCCCGACGCTCAGCACGGGCTCGGCGAGCGTCAGCCATGGACGCGATGAACGATGGAACGCAAGACGGCGGAAGAAAAGATTCTGGCACACCCCTACCTGGCGCGCCAAATGTCGGATGTTGGGTTCCGGCAGACCCTTGAGGTTCAAACTCTAGGGTGCGCGTGAAGATCTCTCCTCTTCCTGTAAGTGCATCTAGTGCCACCCCTAGTTGGTTTTGGAGTATTGACGACAAAGTTGGTTGAGGGACTAATGCGTTTGTGAGAATTGCAAGATAATGCAGGTAGTGTCCCTCATTGACTCGGTTTACCTACCGGAGATGACCCCTAAAAATGTAGGAAGACATTGAAGACAATGGTGGTGTGTGAAGATATTCACATTGAAGACTATGACATGAGAAGACATTGAGTGAAGACCATGGAGTGCAAAGACTGTGTTGTTTCGTTGTTTCCTTTTCTTCTTTGTTGAGTCATAGGAACCACCGTACTGTTAAGTGGGGTCCAAGTGAACAAAGTCAGAGTGACTGAAGTGATGCTCAACCCAAATCCTATGTCTTCGAGCGAAGACAATGAGAGCAAATCTTATCCAGAGCTGGATGAGTCAGCTTTGCTTGTAGCCCAAGTAAAGTTGCCGTGTGTGTTTGAAATCTGACCATTGGAACACGTGTCAGTTCCTTAGTGACCCAGGGTCATTTCAGACATATCAGGTCGGGTTGCCTTGTGGCTATAAATAGCCCACCCCCTACACCATAAATTGGTGGCTGCTCAGAGTTAGTTTACGGCTTTTGTCGTTTTGAGAGCAACCCACCTCGAAGCCTTTGAGAGAGAAATCCTTGCAAGGACAAAGCCCAAACACCCAGAGCCAAAGAGTGTTAGGCATCACTAAAGACTTTCTGTCTGTGTGACCTGAAGACTTATTACACTTGAGGACTGTGTATCCTCCAGCCGGTTAGGCGTCGCGTTCTGAGCATCCAAGAGTCATTGTGGATTGCCGGTGAACGAAGTCTGTGAAGGTTCGGAAGTCTACCTTGAAGACTTACCAGAGTGATTGGGTGAGGACTGTGTGTCCTTAGCTCAAGGGGAATAAGGTGAAGACGCGGTCTTCTGAGTTGAATCTCAGCCTCCCTAACTAGACGTACAGTTGTCACAGCAACTGGAACTGGTCCAACAAATCCTGTGTCTTCAACAAGTGACTGGTTCTATCCCTTCCCTCCTTTACTTTGAGTTTGTCTTCGTGAAGTCATTGCCTATTTGTCTTATCTATTTGACTTCATTGCTTGAATACTATCGTTGATTGGCTTCATACTATCTTCCATCCTGATCCTTACTACCTTGCTGCTATTAGTCTTTGTACATTCACAATTATTGCATACTTGACTATGGCTTGCTTGTTGTAGTTTATCTTCCGCTGCATATCAATTAGGTCATTTTTATTGTTTGTCTTCGAAAATTCCACGTTTTGAAGACTTGGATAAAAATCGCCTATTCACCCCCCCTCTAGTCGATAACTAGCAATTTCAATTGATATCAGAGCAAGGTACTCCCTTGTTCTGTGTGATTCGGTTTAACCACCTGGAGTTTAGCTATGTCGACTGCAGGGATAATCAAAGTCTCCGCTGCTTGTCCTGTGTTCGATGGAACTGAATATCCCTATTGGAAGAATAAGATGCGCATGCATCTTGAAGCCATTGATGTCGACCTCTGGTATGTCGTCAAGAACGGTGTTCCCAAAACTGGTGAAGGTGTCACCCCTACTGATGTCAAGAAGTTCATTCAACTGGACTCCATTGCAAAGAACATCATCTGTGGTCATCTGACCAAAGGACAGTATGGCCGTGTGAGTGCTCTGGAAACGTCAAAGCTAGTCTGGGACTGGCTATCCAAGGTCAACGAAGGCGTCTCTACACAGAGAGACCAGAGGATCAGTGTTCTTCGCAATATCTTCAACCGCTTCAAGAGAAACGACAATGAAAATGTCCAGCTCACGTTTGATCGCCTCACCGACATCACAAATGAGCTTCAGGCTCTTGGCGCCACTGAGATTACCAAGCATGAAATCGTCAAAACACTACTGAGATCACTTGACAGCTCCTTTGACACCCTTGCCCTCATGATACAAGAACGCCCTAACTTCAAGACACTCGATCCGTTTGATATACTTGAGAGGCTCAACACACATGAGTTCCAGCTTTCTGAGAAAAGAGATATCTATGGTCCCAATTATGGCCGAACTCGCGCTTTGAAGGCAAAAGTGGTTTCCTCATCTGAAGAAGAATCAAACAGCGGTTCTGATGATCCTGAAGACATTGGAAAGGAACTTGCCATGCTTGTGAAGAAGTTCCAGAAATTCACCAAGAAGAAGGGCTTTAGAAAGTCTTCACGATCTAGCTCAAGAAATGATGAAGCTTCCACTCATGAAAACAAGAAGAGAACATGTCACAAGTGCAAGAAACCTGGACACTATATCTCTGAGTGTCCTCAGTGGGACAATGAGAAGAAGAAGAAGAAGAGCAAGGAATATGATTCTGATGACAAGAAGAAGAAGAAATCTTCCTAGTCTTCTTCTATGTCCTCATTAAGGTCTTCATCACATAAGAAGAGCTCATCTGGCAAGGCTCGTGCTTTTGTTGGCAAGGAAATGGATTCAGAAGAGGAGTCAGCTTCTGAGGAGGTGGAGGTGGAGTCTGAAGAAGAGTCCGACCCTGGCGTTGCATGTCTGGCTCTAGCCACAGCCTATGTTGCCAAGTCCATCTTCAACACCGAAGACAATGACTTCCACACCAACGCTGAAGCTGATGACATGGACGATCCTACTCCCACCTACTGCTTCATGGCACTTGGTACCAAGGTAAAATCACGTGATGCTTACTTTCAAACATCAAGTGAAGATGACTCTGATTGTGAATCCAAACCCAGCTACAAAACACTTGCTAAAATTGCTACTGAACAACAAAGAGCTATGGCTCAAAAACTGTTAGACAAAAGCGATGACCTATTGGACGCGGAAATGATACGTTCACAGTCCTTAGTTGAAGACATAAAAAATCTTCATGCTAAGTACCAAGAACTTGAAAGTCTTCATGAGACGCTCTCAACCACTTATGAAAAGCTCTCCTATGATTATCTTCAAAGGAAGCAAGAGCATGAGAAATTGAAAGCGACACATGAAGATCTTCAAAAAGAGAATGAGTCATTTCACGCTCAACAGATCAGTTCCGCTCAGGATGGATTTGAACCACCATGTTTAAAATGCATTGAGCGTGATAACGCTACCTCTGTTGCTGAATGTTCCAATACCGCTGCTGTTGCATTGTCTTCAACTACTGATGTGGAAACTAACCCCTCCACGGAGGATACCACTGCTATTGCTGATGAAAATGCTAGGTTGAAGGCATTGCTTGAAACAGGGATGTATAAAAGTCTGAAAGGACATCATACACTTTGTGATGTCCTCAAAAAGCAGATTCTGAACCGAAACCCTAGGAAAGATGGTGTTGGGTTCGAGAGGAAAATGAATGCTGATGGTTCCTACTGGAAGCCTGAGGAGTATCCCAAAACCACATGGGTTGCTGCAAAGGAACCTTCAGTGGATCCATCCACTTTATCTGGCTTTACCTGTGCTAATCCTATTATCATTGATGAATCCTTTGATGCAAACTATAAACTGTTCAAAAATCAGAATGGTGAAGTGTTTGCCAGGTATATTGGTACTAACTGCAGGAATGGACCACCTATGAAGAAGATCTGGGTTCCCAAAAGCTGTCTTGAGAATCTTCTAGTGAATGTCATCATGACACCACCAGGGAAGAAGACAAACCCCAGACCAAAGGCATCATATGCTCCAATGGCTTCATACGAATACAGGACTCACTTGAGTCACCCTAACGCCAATGTTTTGCAGGGAAATCGTACTCAAACTTATGAATATGAATGTGTGTCCTCAAACCGCCATGTTCATAGGACTAAGAGCTTCTCTGCTTATTCATATGAGTGTCATTCATCTCCTGCAAGGCTATTTGCTAGAGCTTCAAAGCCGAAATTCTCAGATGTTGCACTTAGACTCATTGCTTCTAAGCCACCCCTGAAGATGTGGGTGGTGAAGAAAAATTAACTCTCTTTTGTAGAATATGGTCTCCATACAGCAATCAAAGGCATCCGATACTATTGCTGGGGACCTAAAACACATTAAGGGACACATGATAAAATGACTTACTATGTATTCCACATATGAATCGCTTACCTGTCATACGGTGTGTTCTAACCTTGATCTAAGCTGTGATAATCCTAGTGTGCGTCAAATGCTTATGCTTCACAACATACCTTGTGAAGCCTATCGTCCTAACTGCACTGTAGGGTATGACACCTCGTGCTTCAGAATGGATTATGGACAGTGGATGCACTAATCATATGACTGGTGATCGAAGTCTTCTCATGGACTCAACCTTACGTCCATCCGACAAGAGTCAAATCACATTTGCTGACACTGGTAAAAGCAAGGTCTTGGGTCTAGGTAGAGTTGCAATCTCAAAGGATCAACACATGGATAAAGTAATGCTTGTTGAATCCCTTGGGTTCAACTTAATGTCTGTCTCAATGCTTTGTGACTTAAACATGATTGTGATATTCGAAAAATATCGTTCCCTTGTACTAATGGAATCTGACAAGTCTCTAGTCTTTGAAGGGTATAGGAAAGATGATCTATACATGGTAGATTTTTCAGCAGGTCCACAGCTTGCCGTATGTCTTCTTGCAAAAGCTTCAGAATGCTGGCTCTGGCATCGGAGGCCGGGGCATGCTGGCATGAGGAACTTACACACTCTCGTCAAGAAGAAGCATGTCATAGGAATCAAAGGTGTCAAGTTCAAGAAAGATCATTTGTGTGGTGCCTGCGAAGCTGGAAAGATGACTAGGGCGAAGCACCCCTCGAAGACAATCATGACGACATCTCAACCCTTCGAGCTGTTGCACATGGACTTATTTGGCCCTACTCACTACTCTAACTGACAACAACAGCTTGTCTCTATGGCTTCTTCATTGTTGATGACTACTCAAGATATACATGGGTGCACATAATTCTCTACAAGACTGATGTACAAGATGTCTTCAGACGATTCGCAAATTGAGCCATGAACAATTATGGCGTCAAGATCAAGCATATCAGAAGTGATAACGGCACTAAATTCAAGAACACTGGGCTTGATCTTTATCTGGATACAATGGGAATAACTCATGAGTTTTCTGCTCCATACACACCTCAGCAAAATGGCATTGTAGAGCGCAAGAACAGAACCCTCATTGAGATGGCTCGAACAATGCTCGATGAGTACAAGACACCAAGAAAGTTCTGGCCTGAAGCTATTGACACAGCTTGTCACATCATCAACCGTGTCTACATCCATAAGCTTCTGGGCAAAACATCCTATGAGCTCCTTACTGGCAAGAAGCCAAATGTCAACTACTTCAAGGATCCCCATCACAAGTCAAAATTTGCACCTAAAGCTCACGAAGGCTTCATGCTCGATTATGGAAAGGACTCGCACTCTTATAGAGTCTTCAACCTCTTTCACTACAAAATCGTTGAAACTGTGGACGTACGATTTGATGAAACCAATGGTTCACAACGAGAACTCCTGCCAAGCACATTAGATGAAGCTCCTCCCAGCGAATCTATCAAGCTGATGGGAACTGGTGAAATCATGCCCTCTAAAGCACAGCCTGAAGAGGAACTTATCATTTCTACACAAAACCAACCTGAAGACAATGCTCAGACCGAAGACAATCCTCCCAATGATGACAATGATCAGCATGAGCAAGGTCTTCATCCAGTTCATCCTCGTGTTGCAAATGAAGTACAAATTGAGAAGATAATTGATAGCATCAATGCACCTGGTCCACTTACTCGCTCAAGGGCAACACAGTTAGCAAATTTCTGTGGGCATTTTTCATTTGTATCAATATCAGAACCCAAGAAATTTGCTGAAGCCTTTATGGAACCTGAATGGATTCAAGCCATGCAAGAAGAACTTCAATAGTTCAAGCTGAATAATGTTTGGGAACTTGTCAAGCGCCCTGACCCTCACAAGCATAACATTATTGGCACTAAATGGATATATTGAAACAAGCAAGATGAGCATGGTCAAGTCATCAGAAACAAAGCACGTCTTGTGGCTCAAGGATATACTCAAGTTGAAGGAATTGACTTCGATGAAACATTTGCTCCTGTAGCAAGGCTTGAAGCTATTCGCATACTGCTAGCCTATGCTAATCACCACAACATCTTGCTATATCAAATTGATATGAAGAGTGCATTCCTCAACGGCAAGATTGAAGAAGAAGTGTATGTTGCTCAACCACCTGGCTTTGAAGATCCAAAACATCCTGATATGGTGTACAAACTAAACAAAGCACTGTATGGCCTCAAACAAGCTCCTCGTGCTTGGTATGATACGATCAAAGACTTCTTGAAGAGCAAAGGCTTCAAACCTGGATCCCTCGATCCCACACTCTTCACGAAAAAATATGATGGTAAACTATTTGTGTGCCAAATATATGTGGATGACATTATCTTCGGCTGCACCAACCAAAAGTATAGTGATGAGTTTGGATACATGATGCAAGAGCAATATCAGATGTCCATGATGGGTGAGCTGAAGTTCTTCCTTGGTCTTCAAATTCGTCAGCAAAGGAATGGCATCTTCATATCTCAAGAAAAATATCTCAAAGACTGTCTGAACAAGTTTGGAATGCAAGATTGCAAAGGTTACACGACGCCAATGCCAGCCAAACACCATCTTGGTCCCGACGACAATGGTAAAGAGTTTGATCAAAAGGTATATCGCTCCATGATTGGTTCTTTACTTACCTATGTGCATCTAGGCCAGATATTATGCTTACTGTTTGCATGTGTGCTCGATTCCAAGCGGCACCAAAGGAGTCGCATCACTTAACTGTGAAGCGAATTCTTCGATATTTGGCTTACACCCCAACACTCGGATTATGGTATCCAAAGGGCTCAAGATTTGATCTGGTAGGATTCTCATATGCTGATTATGCTGGTGACAAGGTCGATCGCAAGTCTACATCAGGCACATGTCACTTTCTGGGACGATCACTTCTTTGTTGGTCTTCAAAGAAGCAAAACTGTGTATCACTCTCAACTGCTGAATCTGAATACATTGCTGCTGGATCTTGCTGCGCTCAGCTTCTGTGGATGAAGCAAACTCTCAAGGACTATGGCATCAATCTGAAACAAGTCCCTCTCTTCTGCGACAATGAAAGCGCTATCAAGATTGCCAACAATCCACTCTAGCACTCGAAGACAAAGCACATTGAAATACGTCATCACTTTCTCAGAGATCATGTCATGAACAAAGATATTGACATCATTCACGTCAACACTGACGAGCAACTGGCAGATATCTTCACAAAGCCCTTGGATGAGAAAAGGTTTTGCAAGTTACGGTGTGAGCTAAATATCTTGGAATCCTCAAATGTCCCGTGATCAGGCACACATCCTAACACTTATGCATGTTGATGACTTAGATGTGCAACACACGAAGTAAAGTATATCTTCAATCAATGAAGACTTACATTCTGAGTGTGAATACATTAACATGGAATTTGACTTTGGAGCGCCACGATAATTGTGCGCCGTGTCTGGGTCTAATACTTCCTATACGGTGGGTAACGCCACCACGAAATTTCTTGGTTTGCAGTGTTTAACTCATGGCGTTATTGTTGAATATCTTTGCATATTGATTTGTCTTCAACTTTCAACTTATCTTCATGATTTACTTCACTATGTTGAGTTGATTGCTTTCTCATATATATACTAGTATTCTGTCCTCTACAACATTCACTTTAGGTATGTCTTCATTTGTGAATCTTTTGAAGTAAGTGAATGTGATCGGACCCTAATCTCTCTATGCTTTCTATCTCAAACTCTATCTATCCAAATCATATGCATTCTATTGAAACTGTCAAATGTCTTCTCTGCATCCTTGTCAGCAGAAGACACAGAGACAAACATCAAGTCCTTTTAAATGATTCATCTTTATTGTTGAAATCCGAGAAGCCGGAACAACCATCCGACAAACTTGGCGGGCGTGGGAACGTGGGACAACTCTGAGTATGTTGCATGCTTGCCACGTGTCCCACGGATGTGAACAGGGAGGGGCACCTGCGTAATTGCGCTGTGCCGCACACCTACTTATAAATACGTGTCCCCTGCGGTCAAGAAAACCTTCTTCCACCTCTCCACCTCATCAAACCCTAGCGCCACCGCTAGCTCTCGACGACGCCGGCGACGAAGCGCTTAGCTGCCACAACTTCTCCGACGCCGTCCTCACGCCGGCCGCGGGCATCGTCCTCTCTGCCGCCGCCGTAGGTGTCCTCCGTCGCCAAGTTAGGGCACGGTGGATTGAAATGCTCGGTCTCCTATTCATCCCATCTAACAGTTCTTCGTGTGGTAAATATAACTCTATCTTTACCATCTTTTTGATCCTAAATGATTCATCCTATATACCAAAATTGGTTCGTGACCCAGGAGTATGCTGAGAAAAATGCTATCAAAAGTACTTGGGGTGATATTCTCTATCGAGGCCTTCCCCCCGAAGAACAAAGCTGAAGCTATTGCACAAGAATTCTATCCTTGTATGGTCCGTGGACCATAGCCTAAAAATGCCGATCCATCATCATTGCTCTGGTGTCGTGACGATAATCTCTTCAATCGCAACTTCCAGTATGCAAAGGCATCGGCAAAGGAAAACAAGAAGTCATGGGGATTGGACTTCAATCCTGGTCCCTCTGCTCCTCGTGATGACGGCACACGTGAAGCTGAAGAAAATGAAATCGGCTATTCACGAACCTTGATGGCCTCATCTCTTACATCTTGGTACAAGGTGCCAAAGTGGATCATTCTGATCATGATGCTGATACTGATGAAGCCCCAGCTCCTCCTCCAAGGCCGCAGAAGCCAAAGGAAATTAAGGCTTCAACGTCAGCTGCACCTCCAACAGCGTCACGTGTGAAGCCACTGGCCACTGCACCTCCTGAAGACAGTGTGGAGTCTGAAGATCCTTCACGCATCTCCAAGAAGACTGAGAAGAAAAAGAAAATCATCAAGAGTACTGATCCGACATTGACTCCTTCTGCCATTCTGCGTGAAGAGCACATTGATCTGTCCAACGATGACGATCTTGCAGATGATGCTCTTGAGCAACTGATCAACAGCAAGGAAGAAGCAGAGATCTTCAACAATGTGCCTCTCTTTGACGTGGCAATCATCCATAACTTCATTGATGAGTGGTTTGACACACCAAATCTCAGCTTTGATAACTTGCAACTTCCAATTGGCCTCAGCGTCGCCTTCAATGGCGCCATTGCTTCTGAGCTAGCTATTGCTCAGGGCATCGTCGAACTAAAGCACAAGATTGACTTTGAAAAGGCTCAGTTCAAGAAGCATGTGGCCACGCTCAACGTGCAAGATTTCAAAAACTTCAAGATCATGTTGCACGAGCTCAAAGAAGCCTTTCATAAGAAGCATGAAGAAGCTCGAGGCTCTAGAGAGCGCATGAAGAGTCTGGCGGACAAGTGTGTGCTTGCCTACAATGAGGCTGAGAGGCGCAAAGCTCTTGGTCATCCTGGCATCGACCCAGGATGGCTGCAAAGAAGAAGAAGCAATCGACTGTCCAATCTGCACCGTCAAGGCAAGATGAACCTCGCATAGTCTTCCCTAGCAGCATAACTGGCTCGAAGCCAAAGGTCATGTCAACCGCTTCAGAACAGAAGAAGACGAGGGCTGCAGAGGCTGAAGCCAGAAAAAGGAAAAACACTGAAGCCTCTGATGCTGCTCCCACCAAGAAGAAGCGCAAGATCAAGAAGAATCGGGCTGCTCCCACAAAGCCCCTTGTTCATGAGCCTGCTTCCACAGAGGCTCATGAAGCTGAAGAGATCCCAGCAGTTGATCCCATCACTGCTGAAGACATTGGTCACCATGACAATGTTGAATATGATGAAGTTCTTCCTTAGATTGAACACAATGTGGTATCATCACCTGTTCTCACGAATAGCGAAATCAACAGCATTGGTCGTCCTCTGACGCCAATTGCTCAGGATGCATCATGAGCTGATCGCCCGCAACAACAAGACTCCCCCAGTACTCCCCAACAACAACAAGTCACACCATCTGTGCAAGTTGAAGAGGATGAGGACCTGCCTACTCCATCTCCAAAGGCGTCGCCTGTATTACAAAGGCTTCGCAAAGGACCAGGGCCTTAAGTCCCTCTTCCGAGCATTCCAGGAGGAGAAATGCACCATCAAGCTGTTGCACGTCAAGTGTTTTCAGAAGCCACTCCAACTGTGAATGTCTCCGTGTCTGAAGCCCAAGCTGCTGAAGACAATCCGGCTACATCAGTCGATGAGAACATCAAGAAGATCGTGTCTATACTCCCCCCATTCCTGAAGAAGCTGTTCCTAAAGTGAATGTGTCTGTGCCAAACCCTCCAGCTCAACAAGTGGAGGTTGAAAATATTGAGGCTGCCACCACTAACACGAATGAAGCCAATGACGTAGTCATGGCTGAAGCTAATGTGGAGCCTGCACCAAGCAACATGCCAGAATTCAATGCTGTAACTGCTCCTGAAGCTTCTGTTGTGTAGCTTGAAGCCACTGTTGCTGCCACTGCTCCTGTTCCGCCACCAAGGCCCTATACAATTGAGCAAGCTTACAACCATGGCGAGCTAATCACAGTAAGATGGCCCATTCTGGTCCCTCCGCCTAATGTCTCTGGTCCTCGGTTTGATTATCACATTGAGCATAGGCCTCAGGTCCAGAAACCAAAGCCAAGACAGCCAAGGTTTCCAGGTACTGCCACATCTGTCGGGTCCTTCAATGCAAATGGCTTCAAAAGCCACAACACCTTCTTTGACAGCTCAAAGAACCCCTACTCAAGGCCAAGAATATCATCTGATCGTTTCTGGAGTCATCAGCAGCGAAGCTATTACTCCTACGTTCTGTATGATCAAGGGCACATTTTCCCTCATATGTGCCTCGACACTGAAGCCATTGCTGGACTGCCATGCTTAGAAGAAGCACTTGACTGCTTCCGTGATGCTGGTCTTCTCAGCTTTGTGACAGACAAAGAACATTGGAATGAAGAACTATTGCTTCAATTCTATGCTACCCTCCACATTCGCGGCTACAACAGAGATACAAAGACATGGGTTCTCGAGTGGATGACAGGAAATGTTCATCATGAAGCCAAAGCTCTTGACATCATTGAGCTTACAGGCCTGTCCACTCCCGGAGAGCTGTATGAACCTGGTTGTCGAAACCACCGCAATGCACTGGAGAGCATCTTCCATAAGTCAGAACCAAACACGAGCCAGATGTTGAGCATGATGAAGCCATTGCCACATGACACTGAATACCCAAAGGAGTTCTTTGTTGATGACCTTGAGTATCTACCGTGCACCATATAGCACATCATCAGGCGGACTCTATGGCCTATCAAAGGACATTCATCAGCTGCAAAACTTGAAGGAGCCATGAAGACATCGGTCTTTTACATGCTCAATGGCATCAGCTTCAATGCACAAGATTTCTTCCTCAGGCAACTGGCTGCATCTGGATCTGACCTTTTTGGCCTGAAATTCTATGCTCCATGGGTCATGCGCCTCATCAAGCTACACTCTGCTATCAACTATCAGCCCTCTGCTCGCAATCATGTGATCTTTCTACCAGAGGTTGATATGTCAGTTGAAGCCATATACCCTGAGCCTGCCAAGAAGCCTCTTTGTCTTCAAAATGCTGAACACCAAAGCTTCACTCAGCCTATGGAAGGAGTCCAAGCTGTAACACGTATCTATCCGATGGCTAGGAAACACTCGTCTGCCTCATCGTGCACCAACTGAAGCTACTGAGAGCACAATTGCTCAAAGGCCAAAGAAGCGCTCTCGTGTCCTAAATGACCGAGAACTTCTTGTGGCACTGCATCAGAAACAAGATAAGCATCACTTTTGGCTCACTCGTCAAATGCAAAGCCTCTTGGTGGACGTAAATCGCATTCGAAATCTTGCCACCAAGAATGCATTTGTCACTCACGAAACTTGTCGGTGATCATGGAAGAGTTTGACCCTACTTAGTGCTGAAGCAGATCTTCAAGACAATGGCTTCACTAAAAGATTCAAGTTTGACTCCACTCCTCCACGGAATGCTGTCCTACGAAGAACTCCATCTCTTGAAGACTCTGACTATTCTTCCTCCGCAGCCACTGTGCATGCCAATATGATCGATGATGAAGACGATGCTACTTCACCGCCCCCTACTTCTGCACGCATCGACACTGCACCAAGTTCGTCTGCACCGCCAAACAACAACGACAACCCTGCTGCTTCAACTACTCCTCATGAGGACGAGTAGATGCTCTATGTCTTCAAACCTTTTTGGTCATTACTGACAAAAGGGGGAGAAGCATATGAGTTTGATAGTCTTCAAGCGAGTTCATATGGGCGGTTGCTTTATATTTTGCCTAGTGGTTACAACTCTTGATTTTGATACATTTCGTTCGTTGAGTTGTAACACCTAAACTCGATGGTCGTCTGCTACTTATTTGCTCTTTCATGTGCGATGATAACTTCCGCACTTAGATCATTCCTCACTTAGATCATTCTGCAAACGTCCATTTTCCATTATGCATGTCATTCTTTAAGATATATCATTTCATGCATGATGAATTATCTTCATAAGTTGAATATGATCTCCACAAGTACAACCTGCCATGTGCATTTGCATTCCAAAAGCAAATTACTTATATGCACATCTTCAGGGGGAACCCTTGCCACTTATGAAGATAATACCATATCCTTTACAATTTCACATACTTCCTTCCCGTTGAAAACTTCAACCAGTTTGTCATCAATCACCAAAAAGGGGGAGATTGTAAGTGCATCTAGTGCCACCCCTAGTTGGTTTTGGAGTATTGACGACAAAGTTGGTTGAGGGACTAATGCGTTTGTGAGAATTGCAGGATAACGCAGGTAGTGTCCCTCATTGATTCGGTTTACCTACCGGAGATGACCCCTAAAAATGTATGAAGACATTGAAGACAATGGTGGTATGTGAAGATATTCACATTGAAGACTATGACATGAGAAGACATTGAGCGAAGACTATGGAGCGCGAAGACTGTGTTGT
Organism: Triticum aestivum; assembly: GCF_018294505.1. Classification (NCBI taxonomy): domain Eukaryota; kingdom Viridiplantae; phylum Streptophyta; class Magnoliopsida; order Poales; family Poaceae; genus Triticum; species Triticum aestivum. The sequence continues at coordinate 668,770,864 of NC_057807.1, read as the reverse complement.
TTTGTTGTTTCCTTTTCTTCTTTGTTGAGTCATAGGAACCACCGTACTGTTAAGTGGGGTCCAAGTGAACAAAGTCAGAGTGACTGAAGTGATGCTCAACCCAAATCCTATGTCTTCGAGTGAAGACAATGAGAGCAAATCTTATCCAGAGCTGGATGAGTCAGCTTTGCTTGTAGCCCAAGTAAAGTTGCCGTGTGTGTTTGAAATCTGACCGTTGGAACACGTGTCAGTTCCTTAGTGACCCAGGGTCATTTCGGACATATCAGGTCGGGTTGCCTTGTGGCTATAAATAGCCCACCCCCTACACCATAAATTGGTGGCTGCTCAGAGTTAGTTTACGGCTTTTGTCGATTTGAGAGCAACCCACCTCGAAGCCTTTGAGAGAGAAATCCTTGCGAGGACAAAGCCCAAACACCCAGAGCCAAAGAGTGTTAGGCATCAATGAAGTCTTTCTGTCTGTGTGACCTGAAGACTTATTACACTTGAGGACTGTGTATCCTCCAGCCGGTTAGGCGTCGCGTTCTGAGCATCCAAGAGTCATTGTGGATTGCCGGTGAACGAAGTCTGTGAAGGTTCGGAAGTCTACCTTGAAGACTTACCAGAGTGATTGGGCGAGGACTGTGTGTCCTTAGCTCAAGGGGAATAAGGTGAAGACGTGGTCTTCTGAGTTGAATCTCAGCCTCCCTAACCAGACGTACAGTTGTCACAGCAACTGGAACTGGTCCAACAAATCCTGTGTCTTCAACAAGTGACTGGTTCTATCCCTTCCCTCCTTTACTTTGAGTTTGTCTTCGTGAAGTCATTGCTTATTTGTCTTATCTGTTTGACTTCATTGCTTGACTACTATCGTTGATTGGCTTCATATTATCTTCCATCCTGATCCTTACTACCTTGCTGCTATTAGTCTTTGTACGTTCACAATTATTGCATACTTGACTATGGCTTGCTTGTTGTAGTTTATCTTCCGCTGCATATCAATTAGGTCATTTCTATTGTTTGTCTTCGAAACTTCCACGTTTTGAATACTTGGATAAAAATCGCCTATTCACCCCCCCTCTAGTTGATAACTAGCACTTTCACTTCCGACCTACGTCCCAAAGCCTCGCTAAGGATCTAGGCTAGCAAGATGAAGAACATAAGGGACACAGAGTTTATACTGGTTCAGGCCACCATTGTGGTGTAATACCCTACTCAAGTGTGTGGTGTGTGGAATGCCTCAGGGGCTGATGATGAACAATACAGAGGAAGAACAACCTCGTGAGGGATGTTCTTGTGGATGTGTGGTGTGGCTCTGCTTGGGAAGGATTCGATCCCCGGGTGCCAGCTGAGCCGTCCCGCCTACTGTGGTGGCTAGCCCTATATATAGAGGCCTAGGTCCTCTCCCGAAATATTGAGTGGGAAGGGCGCCAACAACGGCTATTTTGAAGGGGAACATCTAATACAACTTATCCTGACTAAACTTGGTCTTCGACTGCCAAAGACCCTGACGATGACGCCGTCTTGGGCTCCACAATGACCTCCATCCTGCCGCTTTGCTGGTCTTGGTCTTGTTGTAATGAAACCGTAGCCTTTGCCTGATGCCTTGGTCTGTGCTTGCTCCCTTTGCACCAAAGAGGAAACAAGGACACTGCGGAGGCCGGCACCCGCCTGGTCTCGATCGTCATGGCTTGCGTCATGAGCACCTTGCGAGGTACCCTTGCCTTGATCTCTCGGCCTCCTCGTGAGCCTGCCTAGCGAGGCCGCTCCTGAGGAAGCTTCCTGTCGTCCGCCTCGTGAGGCTTGGCCCGTCGCGAGGGTCTTGAGCTTGAGTCGATGAAGATGGGCCGCACTGGGCCACCACTTGAGCCACGCCACAGGCCGCAGGCAGGCAAGTCTGGGGACCCCCGTTCCCAGAACGCCGACATCGACCTTCGAAGAAGCCCGCCTCCTGGCGCTTAGCCGTTCGACCATCTACCAGCAAGGCCTGAGGCACTACCATAACAAGAAGATCAAGCCCCTCGCGTTTCACGAGGGCGACCTCGTCCCCCGACTTGTCCAAGAGCAAGCCGGCCAGCACAAGCTGTCCCCTCCATGGGAGGGCCCATTCATCGTGAGCAGGGCCTTGCGCGATCGCAATGCCTACTACCTCATCGACGCGCTGAAGTCAAACAAGCGCAAGAGATACACCTCCGGTGAAGAAACGACCCGGCCATGGAACGTGGAACTCCTCCGCCCGTTTTATAGTTATCCGCACGAGTGTATGTAACATGAAACTATGGGGGCCCCGAACGAGACTCGGGGGCTGCCTTTTGTCGACCAACTTATTGTGTCCCTACTTTTTTGCATAACTATGCTCCTGAACCCGGCCACCGGTCCGACTCGCTCGACCCGCGGGCTCGGGGGTTGGCCGGCTTGATCGCCACCCCACTGCCTTACTTGGTGATTCCTGATGCACTAAGGACGCCGCGGTCCCCCACTTTGCCCTAGGCCACAAACCCGGCTTCGGCTGTTGGCTGGCAAGCACAACGGGCCAGAGCTACTTCACGCCTCAAACGCCAAGTCAAAGGCTGCCTAGTCAACCAACCTGGCCCGTTGCTCAGAAAATAAAAGTAAACATCCGCACGACCGGCTGCTCGCCAACTGGCTCCGCCGGGTTGCCGCCAGCCGGCCCAGTGGGTGTTTCGCTCGCGCTCAACATTTTGAAAAACCCAAAGTACTGCGTGCTCCCCTCGAAGAACTGAACTCCTTGTCACGGACCGGAGCCTCGGCCATCTGACTCACCGGGGGGGGGGGGGGGGAGTTTAAGAAAGGAAAAGCGCAAGAAACGGTGCAAAAAACGAGAAGCAAGAGTAGAAACATTCACGACATATACACATAAATATTCAAAGGCCCACGACGTGAGTTCATTAAACCCAGAACCCCCAGTGGGTGGATGGACCTTCTACCTAACAAATCTTACTAAGACATCTCAGGCATCTCCAGCACCGCGTCACGATGTCGACGGCTCTCCCCTGGTGGCCTCCGGGGTCCAGCGAGGTACCGGTGTCCTCCTCGGCACCCCGTCACGGTAGACGCCCGTCTCCTCAGAGCTCCCCTCTGAGTCATGAAGACGTAGGCCGTAGTCGTCGCCGGTCACGACCCCGCCGTCCTTCGCCCACTCTGGTTGGAACTCATCGTGGAAGGCAAACTCGGTGATGTAGTTGGCCCGGGAGGCAATCCGGCCGGCTTGCTCTTGCAACAGCTGCTCCGAGCCAGCCCGCTGGCCCATCAGCGCGTCCATCTGCATGTCCGGATGCCAAGACAGCGCGTATGGAGCGCCATCTTAGCACCAACACGAGCGGCGGAGACCGCCACTCATGAAGCCGGCCCGGTCCCATCTCCAGCCAACGCGCCAGCTGTGTGAAGCTGTTCGGCTCGACAGAGCCCAACCAAAGGGCCGTCATCATCGCTGTGCCGACCTGGGACAACCGCCCCATCTGCTCCCCCAGAACCCGCAGGCGGGCCTCGGCGGCGGTCATGATTTCCAGGAAGGTCCACGCCACCTGCGGGTCTGTCCCGGATCCGACGACTCCCATCGGGTCACGCTGGAAGCGGATGGCCTCCTCCGCCAGCCGATGTGTCTCCGGGAAGGCCCCTACTAGAAAACGAAGCATGTCAGGAAAAAGGGCAACAAGGACAAAAAGGCGGATCCCGGCCCGACGAAACACAAGAAAAGCACTTACTAGAGAAGGACTCTTCTGGGTGCTGCACTTCGAGAAACATACCGTGCCACTCCCGATCAATGGTGTGATTGCTCTCCTGGAGTGCCTTCTCCAAGTCAGCCGCCTTCAACTCGGCGTCCTTGTCATCGGTCGCCTTCTCGGCCGCCTTGCGGCGACGGGCCTCCTCTGCCGTGGCAGCCTGCTCCCTCAGGCGCTTCACCTCGGCCTGGAGCCGGCCCTTGTCGTCGGCTAGCCTGCCGCACTGCTGGTCCGCCTCGACCAGGGCCTGCTGCGCCTCCACCACCTTGGCGGCCTCCGCCTTAAGGAGCTCCACCTCGGCCTCGAGGCGGCTCTTATGGCCCGCCAGCTGCTCCCGCAAGGCAGTAATCAGAACAAGGACGACATTCTAAAGATTCGACCCAACTACTACATAGTTGGCCCGAACCTCGGGGGCTACACCTAGTGGGTGCGCTGGCGCGTCCCCACGAAGAAGAAGTTGCAGAAGAAGCTTACCAGCACGGCGCGCTCCAGGTACCGCATCCGCTCCACCTAGGCCTGGGCGAAGGCCTCGAGCCGGTCTGTCCGGCCGCATAGACGGCGGCTGACGGCGTCCATCACTGCCTCCTCCTAGGTCTGAGGTTCAAAGACCATGGCGCTCCCGCTTCGTGCCGGCTGCGGCGCGCCGGCTCGACGCCCTCCCTGCAGAGGCACCAGAGCATGCTCCCCACTGGCCGCTCCCGACGCGGGCAACACCTGCTCCGACGCCCTCTCCGGCACCGTCGACGACCCAGACGCTGGGACAACCTGCTGCACCACCACCGGCCCAGCAGCCAGGGTGGCCTGCGGCACCTCCACCCGCGTCGCCTCCTCCAACACCGGCGGCGTCCCTCGCGCTGCCGCTCGCGGCACCTCCTCCGTCGGCCCCCGCCCGCTCGACAACATCGACCCACGGCGGGGTGTCGTCCTCCACCTCCATGACCTCCTGGTCGAGGATCACCACCTCAGCCCGGCCTACACGGCTGCACTCCCCCATCGATGATGGCTCAAAGATCGTTGCCGCCACCACCAAGCCCTTCGACATCTCGCGCCATGCCGGCTCCTAGCCGGCTCACGCCCATGCTGCCGCAGCGTCGGTCCAAGTCGGGACCGACGCTGCCTCCAACTCTGCCTCGGCCCAGTTCTTGTCCCACCAGGACAGGCCCTCAGCGTCGGTCGGGTCCCGGCCGAGGTCCGGGTCGGCCCGCTCCTCCTCCTCAAACAGGTCAACGGGGTCAGACCGGCTCCTGCGGAACACAGCCTCCACGACATTCGCCGCCGCCCTCGCCAGTGTGATTGGCAACCTTAAGAAGAAGACAGAGTGAGCAAAAGCAAAGCCGGCTCGACCATTCAGATGAGCACAGGAGAAGAAATTCACCCTGTCAGGACCAGGACGGGGCCGACCTCCCATGCCCGGCGCCACGCTTCATCTTGGCCGGCCTCCCGCTCCCGGCCGGGTCCGCCGCGCGCTTTGGGGCCCGGGGTCACTGCGAGACGTTGTCCTTCCCATGCGACAACCCAGCTCTGCCCGCGTCGCCGCATCCGCCGCCTAGCGCCACTACGCCAACAACTGGCGTCAGCATCACCCGCGCCGTGCCGCGATCGACAACTTGAGAAACACAAAGGAAGAGTCAAGACTTACCCGTGCGACGGCCAGCGCCGACGTCAACCTCGGCCTCCTCCTCCCCGCCGTGGGCCTCGGCATCCTCTAACGCCGCCCGCACCACCTGCGATGGAGCCCGGGCGTAAGGATGCTGGATGGCGTTCAGAAGCACCTTCCTCGTCACGTCAGGGTGAACAAGGAGATGCGCGGCAGCAAAGTAAGGAGACCAAACACTCACGAGTGGCGCCAGATTCGACTCACTGTATGGCACCTTGCCTAACCGCCAGTCCTCCCCGAGGTTGGCCTAGGAGATATTGTTCACTCGACACGCGATCTGCTCCGCCGTTAGGCACGCTGTCCCCATGCGATTGCGGTCTTGAAGACCGGCCATCTCGCCGATGAGGCAGGAGTGCCTCTGCAGCGGGAGAACCCGACGCATAATGAACGCGGCGATGAGGTCGTTGCTGGTGAGCCCCTCCCGCGTCCTCATCACTGCCACCCGCTCGCAGAGATTGAGAATCTCCTGCGATGGGCGCCTGTGGAGTAGCCCCAGTTCATCTTCGCCCGCGGCGGCGCGATGGCGAAGGCCGAAAGATTGATGCGGTCCACACCCAAGTTGCAGACATAGACGAAGGAGTTCTGCCATTTCTTGGCAGAATCCTCCAGCCGAATCTTGGGGCAGTCCGCCCCCGACCGCTTCGAGATGACGGTGGTGCCGCAGTCGGTGAACTCTTCGGCCGTCGGTCCCTTCTACTTCAGGGAGAAGAAGCGTGCGCAGAGGTCGATCCTAGGCTTGACCCCCAGATACCCCTCGCAGAGGTTGATGAAGCCAGAAAGCTGGAGGACAGTGCCACCACCGAGATGGTGAGGCCGGAGCCCGAAGAACTCCAGGAACGTGCGGAAAAAGGTGCTCACCGGCAGCCCAAATCCGCGCTCGAAGTGCGTGAGGAAGACCACACACTCTACACCCTCGGGCTGCGGCCTCTATTCGCTATGCGGCAAACGGACAGCAACGTCCGTCTCCCGCGGCAAGCACCGGGACACGCGATGTCCTCGTTGGTGACTGTCGAGCCCATCCAAGAGCCCGACGGCAGCGCCATCAATGAAGGCAAGAGAGGAGGAAAGAAGATGGACGATGGTGAGGTTCTGCTCGAAGCAACGGACGTCGCAGCGCGGCGGTCGCAAGAAGCAGAGCAAAAGCGAAGGGGTAGGAGGGCGCGAGCGAGAATAATGTCCACCGCCCCCTATCCCCCAATTTACAGCCCTCGGTTTGAACGTGGGGGAATGGGATCATCTGCGCTCCCCTTTCCCAATACCCCACAATAAGTGTGCACTGCGCACACAATAACTGCCCAGGGAAGAGCAACCAGCCCCTGGACGCTGAAATAAATCCGCACGCATGGGCCAAGGGCGCGCGGCGGTGGGCCCCAGCCCGTCGCCCAGTCCCGTCATGCGTGTGGCCTATCAGGCCCCTCCGACTTCTGGGCACCACGTGGCACCCGGGCGAAGCCTGAGGGATTGCCCCAAGATTCGATGGACTCCTCGGTTCCCGCCACCGCCGGGATGCCGTGATCCGGTCCGAAAAAACCGGCACACAGTGGGTGTCGCCGGACCCGGCGCTCGCAGAATCCGCCTTGCTTAAGGGGGAAACTGTGAAGGCCCACTCATCCGAAGACGGCAGACCTTCACAGCTTCGGGGACTACTGTCGGCGGGATGAACCATGGGTTGTTAATGGAACCTGGATCCTTTTAAAAAAGAACGGGACCGGTGTTGCCCCTCAAGCCGGCAGGCGCTTGGCCGGGTCGCTCGACCCGGCCAAACCTCACAACCCGGCCAAACTCTCCGACCCGGCTAGGCACATCGACTCGGCCTCAACAACTAGTACAAGACAGCCAAACCCGGCGCAACCAAGGCTTCCTCAACAAGCCAGCTCCACCCATGGCGTGTTCCGCAACCCAGCCATGGGTCAGCTCTCGTCCCATCCAGGCCGTACGATGGGACAACTCTTCAGCCAATGACAACCAAGGCAACAGTGCCCCGCCCATGCCTCTGGTCAGACGGAGCGTGACAACAGTACCCCTCACCTACCCGCAGACTAGGGCCGGTGTGGTTACAGTGCCCCCGTCATCACCGTTGATGACAGCAAGCGGCGACCTCACAGAGCGCCACTGTACACGACTCGACTCGGCCACGCCCTGACGATTGACACGACGACGCACAGTCCCCCAAGGCATGCGGGCCCACACCTAGGGGAACCCGGCGAACCACAGGCCCCCAGCGGGCCCCAGCCCGGGACCCCAGACACCGACGATCCGGACCCACCAACTTGTAACATTACCATTGTATCCCTGGGGATTGGCCTATAAAACCCCCCAGGAGCCCACGCATACGAAAAGCAGAGAGAGAAAAAGTAAGCAAGCAGGAAAGCATAGAGGAACTAGCCACCAAACAGTAGCGTCCACCAGGGGAGAAGGAGCAGACTAAGCCTTGGTCAGCCTTCCTTCCTCCTCCACACAGCTCTAGGAGCAACCTAGTACTGTCGCACATCAAACTACACTCGGCAGGACTAGGAGTGTTATCTCTCCGGAGAGCCCCGAACCTAGGTATTTCTTGCGTGCCGCGCTCGCTCATGGCAACCCCGCCTCCAGAGCCCACCAGTGCCCTCGAGCCTCCTCCTCTCTTTAGCCATCCCATGGCATCTGCCGTGCGCCCAACACGACAAAGGGGGCGAACCCCCTTTTCCTTTTCCAATATGGCCAGCTTCCATAGGGGGTGCGCGCCACCCCTTGTGGGCTGGTGTTCTCCCCTCTTATGGCCCATATGGCCCATATCTTTCCCCCAGGGGTTCCGGTAACCCCCCGGTACTCCCATAATTACATGATACGATCCGGAAAACTTTCGGTGTCTAAATACAATCATCCTATATATCAATCCTTGCCTCTTGACCATTTCGAGACTCCTCGTCATGTCTGTGATCTCATCCGAGACTTCAAGCAACATTAGGTCACCAAATCATATAACTCATATAGTACAAAATTGTCATAAAACGTTAAGCATGCGGATCCTAATGGGTTCAAGAACTATGTAGACTTGACCGAGACATCTCTCCGGTCAATAACCAATAGCGGAACCTGGATGCTCATGTGGGCTCCTGATTGTAATATAGACCTAGGGTAGGGTCATAGGCCTGACCTATATACCCTACCCAGGGTCACTGTCCTAGAAGCAAAGATGCACAAGAGACAACAGGGAGTACCCAATAAAGACGTCGAGTGCAATCCACTCGACCAAGTCATATCACTCGGGTACTCCTCCTTCTCGAGACCACTTGACCATATAAGAAACCACTCGACCTATGAAGACCAAGAGTCACACAGAACTGCAACGGTCGGGCATTCACTCTGTAGTCTTCAAAGGCATTAATAACACTTTATAGCTGGCAATCTCAGTAACGTCCCCTCTTTATGTACATTGAACTCTCTGTAACGGAGGTTGGCTGGGGTCCTGGCGCACTCTATATAAGCCACCTCCTCCTCTGGGACAAGGGTTCGCACCCCTGTAACACACACACATATACTGAAATCCAGTCGACCGCCTCCGGGCACCGAGACGTAGGGCTTTTACCTCCTCAAAGAGGGGCCTGAACTCGTAAACACTTGCGTACAACCTCACCGTAGCTAGGACCTTGCCTCCTAATTCGTACCCACTACTCTTACTGTCAGTCTTAGTACCACGACAGTTGGCGCCCACCGTGGGGCAAAGCATCTTAGCGACTTCCGGTGAGGTTGCATTTTCTTCAGTCGTCATCAACATGGTTTTCAGAGGCTGCTCGATCATGGGCCACAAGTTCTGACTTGGGGCGCTCACTTTCGTCGCCGACGGTTCGGCCTGGCTCCAGAAGGCCCACCTCAACGTCGAGGCACTGCCGATCCGAGGTTCATCGCACATCCGCGTGAGTGCTCGTGGCGTCCTGCTTTGGCAGCCGTCGACTCCATACCAGTCGACGCTTGTGTCGACCTCTCGGTCCGCTGGACGCCGCCGCAAGCGGTCGGACCGTTCACGACTCTAATGGTGGGTGAAACACACGGTGGCTCGGCAGACATTCACCACCGAGGTCGTGGTGATCGAGCCCGACGTATATCACTGCGATCCAATCAACCCATCGACTGACTTTGCAAACACACTTTCCGAGAGAGGGAGTTGTGACCCCACGGCGGAAGTCCTCATGGTCGACTCTCATCGCGTCCTGCGTAGTTTTCACTGTAGCGGCGAGAACAGGGACGGTGACAGTATGTTGCTCGTCCATGAGGAATACCAGGCCCAACCTCTCAGTTTGCAGTAGAGGGTGGAGCTGCATCACTGCAACGAGGAGGCTCTCCATACCCCCATCATAGGGGAAACTGCCGAGGCTTGGGCTGTGGAGGACGTGCGCCTGGCCACGCTGTCCGAACACACTCGTTTGGAGAATCTCCAACGTTCTCTCGATGAGCATGCCCGTCGATTGATCCCCGGATCCAGTTGGCATACTCGACAACTGTTTCCACTAGAGACTCAGGTATTCCGCATGCCGATTCAGAATCTCGCTGCTGCTGCACTATTGCAGAGTCCATTCAGCCATCTCGCTCGGAGGCCGGAAGGGGCCTAGAACACATCAGAGCGCTGCTCCGGGCAGCAGGGGATCAGAACTCTGCCGTGTCTCAATCACTGAACATGATCCACAGTCGATCGGTAAGGACAGCTACCGTTCAGTCGGCACACAGTCCTAGGTCACCGTTGAGGCAAAGAGATCGTGAACATTGTCAGGATCGGCATTTGGGAATAATCTATGGAGGTGATGATCGAGAGTTCACCCGCGACAACTACCGTCGAGTGCCTTCGCCCCTTCTGTGGGGAGGGTCATATGCGCCCCGGCGGTATGACGACAGGCGTCTTTACGGTAATGATCACAGAGTTCTAGTCGACCCAAGAGAGCCTGGGTTCGATGCGAGGTCAGTCCTTGTCCAGGGTTTGGTGGACCGGAACAAAGCATACAGAGAAGGGATAGACAGAGACAGGCCTAGCTATAGTAGGGTCCACGTATCTGGCCCCGAGTGCTTCGAAAGAGCCATCATGGCCACCGAGATCCCCCACAACTTCAGATTGGCGACTGGTCTCAGCAAGTTCACGGGAGAGTCGAAGCCCGACACTTGGTTTGAAGATTACCGAGTGGCTGTGCACATCGGTGGCGGCAGCGATGAGGTGGCCATGAAGCACCTCCCTCTGATGCTTGAAGGTTCTGCCAGAGCTTGGCTCAATAAGTTGGCCCCTGGGAGCATTTTGAGTTGGGATGAGTTGGCCTGAGTGTTTACCAGAACATTCAAGGGCACCTGCAACAATGTTCAAGAAATCGTTAACTGGTAGCTGCTCGGTCGGTTTAGGAGTAGTGATGAATCGGTGAATCGGCCTATTAACTGAATTAATCAGTCGACCATTAATCGGTAGATTGAATAGGAATTTGTCAATATATATCCATATTTTTGTGTATTATACCATAGTCTTATGCTCCCAACCATGTAGTATACCAAAACATCCTTCCATACACATATGAAAAGCATAGAAAGGAGGTAAAATTATAAATCATAGCTATTAAGGAGTGGGATGGGGCTGGAAGGGGATACAACAAAAAATTTGGGCTTTGTTTGCCCACCCGTTATAGGGCCAACATGGATTAATTGGCATGACAACTGATTAATCGGTCTGACTCGCCAATTAATCGGCATGATAAGTTAACACCATGAATAAGTGTTATTCGATTCAGCCATGCCATGAGTAGCGATTAACTGGCCCGTTAACTGACTAATCGGGTGAATTCTTGAACAGTCTGCAAGAGACCTGTCGGTCTACCAGAGTTGCAACATTGTGTGCAAAAGCCGAATGAAACCCTGAGAGACTATATCCAGAGATGGATCACTCTGCAACACACAGTGGAGAATGGGTTAGATCACCAAGCAGTGTGTGCCTTCAAGGAGGGCGTTCGCTACAGAGAGCTCAATCTGAAGTTCAGTCGGACAAGAGATATGACTCTGACTCAGATGATGGAGATTGCCACCAAGTACGCTAACGGAGAAGAGGAAGACCGACTCCGGAGTAGTAGGCACAAAACAGTCGCCCAGCACACCGGAGGAGGAAGTTCCACTCGGAAGCAGAAGCGGAAGGCTGAGGCAGCAGTGTTAAATCAAGGAAAGTTCAAAGGAAAGCCCAAAGGGCCCTGGAATCCTAAGAAAGTAAAATATCAAGATGGAAATGATGTGATGGATTTGTCGTGTCATATTCACACTAAGAAAGATGAAGAGGGGAATTTGATCCTCCCCAAGCACACCACTCGACAGTGTCGACTCCTGATCCAGAGCTTCCAGAAGAAGGGTCAGCCCAGCGAGAAGGAAGACAAGGAGGAAGAGGAAGAAGGATATCCGCATGTTAATGCCACCCTGGTGATTTTTGCTGACGTCGAGAGCAAAAGTCAACTGAAAGTCATTAACTTGGAGGTGAACATGGTCGCTCCGGCAACACCAAAATTTCTAAAGTGGTCAAAAACTCCTATCACATTCGACCAGTCGACCACCCACCGCGAGTAGCTACCCCTGGCGGCAGACACTGGTGGTCGACCCAGTTGTTGGAGGCACCCGACTGACCAAAGTTCTGATGGATGGAGGTAGTGGCGTCAATATCCTGTACGCGGAAGCTCTCAAGGGAATGGGCATTCCGATGTCCAAACTCAGTGAGAGTAACACGAGGTTCCATGGAGTCATCCTTGGAAAGAAAGCCGATTCACTCGGCCAGATTGCTCTTGATGTGGTTTTCGTCGATGAGAAGAATTACCGCAAAGAGAAGTTAACATTTGAGGTTGTGGATTTCGAGAGTGCTTATCATGCCATTCTGGGCAGACCTGCCTATGCCAGCTTCATGGCTCGACCATGTTATGTGTACCTCAAAATGTAGATGCCTGTCCCCAAAGGAGTAATAACAGTCTCCGGTAACTGGAAGAAAGCAGAAGATTGTCTTCAAGATGGTGCAAAAATAGCAGACGAGCAGATGGCAGCCGTGGAGTTCCAAGAGTATAAGAAGACGACAGATCCGAGTGATTTGCTGCATGCCAAGAGGCCTGCCTCAGAGTCCGTGTTCCAATCGGCCAATCATGGTGGGTGCACGACAGCCATGCCATGGGATGGCTAAAGAGAAGAGGAGGCTTGAGGGCACTGGTGGGCTCCAGAGGCGGGGTTGGCATGAGCGAGCGTGGGACGCAAGACATACCCAGGTTCGGGGCTCTCCGGAGAGATAACACCCCTAGTCCTGTCGAGTGTAGTTTGATGTGCGATAGTACAAGGTTGCTCCTAGAGCTATATGGAGGAGGAAGGAAGGCTGGCCAAGGCTTAGGCTCCTCCTTCTCCCCGGGTGGATGCTACTGTTTGGTGGCTAGTTCCTCTATGCTTTCCTGCTTGCTTACTTTTTCTCTCTCTGCTTTTTGTATGCGTGGGCTCCTGGGGGGTTTTATACGCCAACCCCCCAGGGATACAATGGTAATATTACAAGTTGGTGGGTCCGGGTCGTCAGCGTCTGGGGACTCGGGCTGGGGCCCGCTGGTGGCCTGTGGTTCACCGGGTTCCCCTAGGTGTGGGCCTTGCGTGCCTAGGGGGACTGTGCACCGTCTTATCGATCGTCAGGGCGTGGCCGAGTCGAGTCATGTATAGTGGCGCTCCGTCAGGTCGCCGCTTGCTGTCGTGAGCAGTGATGATGGGGGCACTGTAGCCACACCGGCCCTGGTCAGCGGGTAGGTGAGGGGCACTGTTTCGATGCTCTGGCTGACCAGAGGCATGGGCGTGGCACTGTTGCCTTGGTCGTCAGTGGCTGAATCGTCAGTGGCACTGTTGCCTTGGTCGCCAGTGGCTGAAGAGTCGTTAGTGGCCTGGATGGGACGGGAGATGACCTGTGGCTGGGTTGCAGAACACGCCACGGGTGGAGCTGGCTTGTTGAGGAAGCCTTGGTTGCGTCGGGTTCGGCTGTCTTGTACTAGTTGTTGACGACGAGTCGATGTGCCTGGCCGGGTCAAAGAGTTTTGCCGGGTTGTGGAGTTCGGCCGGGTCGAGCGACCCGGCCAAGCGCGTGCCGTCTTGAGGGGCGACGCTGTCCCCGTTGTTTTTTAAAAGGATCCGGGTTCCGTTGCCTGCCCGGGGTTCATCCCTTCGACAGTAGTCCCTGAAGCTGTGAAGGTCTGCTGTCTTCGGATGAGTGGGCCTTCGCAGTTTCCCCCCTCAGCAAGGCGGATTCTGCGAGTGCCGGGTCCGGCGACACCCATAATGGGAACCGAGGAGTCAATCGAATCTTGGGGCAATCCCTCAGGCTTCACGCGGGCGCCATGTGGTGCCAAGAAGTCGGACGGGACTGGGCGACTGGCTGGGGCCCGCCGCCGCGCGCCCTTGTCCCATGCGCGCGGATTTTTTGCGGCGCCCGAGGTCCGGTTGCTCTTCCCCGTGCAGTTATTGCATGCGTACGTGCGCACTTATTGCGGGGTAGTGGGAAAGGCGAGCGCAGACGATCCCACTCCCCCATGTTCAAACCGAGGGCTATAAATTGGGGGCTAGGAGGGGGGGCAGACATTATTCTCGCTCGCGCCCTCCTGCCCCTTCGCTCTTGCTCTGCTTCTTGTGACCACCTCGCTGCAACGTCCGTTGCTTCGAGCAGAACCTCGCCGTCGTCCATTTTCTTTCTTCCTCTATTGCCTTCACCAATGGCGCTGCCATTGGGCTCTTGGATGCGCTCGACCGTCACCGACGAGGACATCCCCCATCTTCGCGCGTCCCGGCGCTTGCCGCGGGAGACGGACGTCACCATCCGTTTGCCGCGCTGCGAGCAGAGGCTGCAGCCCCAGGGCACGAAGTGCATGGTCCTCCTCACGCACTTCGAGCGTGGATTTGGGCTACCGGCGAGCACCTTTTTCCGCATGTTCCTGGAGTTCTTCGGGCTCCAGCCTCACCATCTCGGCGCCGGCGCCATAGTCCAGCTTTCGGGCTTCATCACCCTCTACGAGGGGTATCTGCGGGTCGAGCCTACAATCGAGCTCTGGGCACGCTTCTTCTCCCTGAAGTAGTAGGGACCGATGGCCGGAGAGTTCGCCGACTACGGCGCGGCCGTCATCTTGAAGCGGTCGGGGGGCGGACTACCCCAAGATTCCGCTGGAGGATTCTACCAAGAAATGGCAGTACTCCTTCTTCTATGTCCGCAACTTGGGTGCGGTCCACATCAATCTTCCAGCCTTCGCCATCGCGCCGCCGCAGGCGAAGATGAATTGGGGCTACTCCCCCAGGCGCCCGTCGCAGGAGATTCTCAATCTCTGCGAGCGGGTTGCAGTGATGAGGATGCGGGAGGGGCCCACCGGCAACGACCTCATCGCCGCGTTCATTATGTGCCAGGTTCTCCCACTGCATAGGCGCTCCTGCCTCATCGGCGAGATGGCCGGTCTTCAAGACTGCAATCGCATGGGGACGGCGCACGTGACGGTGGAGCAGATCGCGCGTCGAGTGAACGATATATCCAAGGCCAACCTTGGGGAGGACTGTCGGTTCGGCAAGGTGCCATATAGTGAGTCGAATCCGGTGCCACTGTTGAGTGTTTGGTCTCCTTACTTTGCTGCCGCGCATCTCCTTGTTCGTCGTGACGCGACGACGGAGGTACTTCTGAATGCCACCCAACATCCTTATGCCCGGGCTCCATTGTAGGTGGTGCGGGCGGCGTCGGAGGAGGCCGGGGCCCACGGCGGGGAGGAGGAGGCCGAGGTTGACGCCGGCACTGGGCGTCGTGCGGGTAAGTTTTGTCTCTTCCTTTGTGTTTCTCGAGTTGTCGATCGCGACACGACGCAGGCGACACTGACGCCAGTTGTTGGTGTAGTGGCACTGGGCGGGGGAGGCGGCATTACGGGCGGAGCCATGTCGTTGTGTGGGGCGGCGCCGAGCCGCCCGCATGGGAAGGACAACGTCGCACCACGGCCCCGGGCCCTTAAGCGCGCGGCGGACCTAGCCGGGAGCGGGAGGCCGGCCAAGAGGAAGTGTGGCGCCGGGCATGGGAGGCCGCCCCCCGTCCTGGTCCTGACAGGGTAAGTTTCTTCTCATGTGCTCGCACGGGAGTCGTCGGATCCAGGACGGACCTGCAGGTGGCGTGGACCTTCTCGGAAATCATGACCGCCGTCGAGGCCCGCCTGTGGGTTTTGGGGGAGCAGATGGGGCGGCTGTTCCACGCCAGCACAACAATGACGACGGCCCTTTGGCTGGGCTCTATCGAGCCGAACAGCTTCACGCGGCTGGCGCGTTGGCTGGAGATGGGACCGGACCGGCTTCATGAGTGGCGCGTATCTGCCGCTCATGCCGATGCTGAGATAGCGCTCTGGTTCGTGCTGTCTTGGCATCCGGACCTATAGCTGGACGCGCTGATGGGCCAGTGGGCCGACTCGGAGCTGCTGTTGCTGGAGCAAGCCCGCCGGATTACCTCCCGGGCCAGCTACATTACCGAGTTCACCTTCCACGATGAGTTCCACCCAGAGCGGGTGGAGGACGGTGGGGTCGTGGCCGGCGAAGACTACGTCCTGCTACTTCATGACCCGGGGGGGAGCTCGAGGAGACGGGCGTCTACTGTGACGGGGTTGCCAAGGAGGACACTGGTACCTCGCTGGACCCGGAGGCCGCCAAGGGAGAGCCTAGACATCGTGACGCCGTTGTGGAGATGCGTGAGATGTCGTAGTAAGATTTGTTAGGTAGCAGGTCCACCCACCCACTGGGGGTTCTTGGTGTAATGAACTCAGTTCGTGGGCCTTTGAACATTTATGTGTATATGTCGTGAATGTTTCTACTCTTGCTTCTCGTTTTTTAGACCGATTTCTTGCGCTTTTCCTTTCTCAACCCCCCTCCCCCCTCCCCCCGCGAGTCAGACGGCCGAGGCTCTTGTCCGTGACAAGGAGTTCGGTTCTTTGAGAGGACCGCACAATACTTTGGGTTTTTCAAAATGTTGAGCACGAGCGATACACCCACTGGGCTGGCTAGCGGCAACCCGGCGGAGCCGGTTGGCGAGCAGCCGGCCGTGTGGCTGTTTACTTTTACTTTTTGAGCGACGGATCAGGTTGGTTGACCCGGCATCCTTTCACTTGGCGTTTGAAGTGTGAAGGAGCTCTGGCCTGTTGTGCTTTCCAGCCGACAGCCGAAGCCGGGTCTGTGGCCTACGGCGAAGTGGGGGACCGCGGCGTCCTTAGTGCATCAGGAATCACCAAGTAAGGCGGCGGGGTGGAGATCAAGCCGGCCAGCCCCCGAGCCCCCGCGTCGAGCGATTAGGACCTGTGGCCGGGTTTAGGAGCATAGTGATGCCAAAATTAGGGACACAATAAGTTAGTCGACAAAAGGCAGCCCCCGAGTCTCGTTCGGGGGCCCCATAGTTTCATCCGTTTACAAAAGGCGATGATACATACACTCGTGTGGCTAACTGTAAAATGGGCGAAGGAGTTCCGTGTTCCACGGTCGGGTCGTTTCTTCACAGGTGGTGTCTCTCTTGCACTTGTTTGACTTGCACGCGTCGATGAGGTAGGAGGCGTTGCGATCGTGCAAGGCCCTTCTCACGATGAATGGGCTCTCCCATGGATGGGACAGCTTGTGCTGGCCGGCTTGCTCTTGGACGAGTCGGAGGATGAGGTCGCCCTCGCAGAATGCGAGGGGCTTGATCTTCTTGCTGTGGTAGTGCCTCAGGCCTTGCTCGTAGATGGCCGAACGGCTAAGCGCCAGGAGGCGGGCTTCTTCGAGTAGGTCGACGCCGTCTTCACGGGCTTCTTTGGCTTCGGCTTCGGTGTACATCGTGACACACGGCGATTTGAACTCAACGTCGGTCGGGATGATGGCTTCGGCTCCATAGACAAGGAAGAACGGGGTGAACCCGGTCGACCGATTTGGCGTGGTTCGGAGACTCCAGAGAACGGTCGGCAACTCGTCGAGCCAGCTGCCGGATGAGCGGATGAGTGGCTCAAGGAGTCGCGACTTGATGCTGGATATGATGAGGCCGTTGGCCTACTCGACCTTCCCATTGGACTGCGGGTGTGCAACGGAGGCCAGATCGAGGCTGATACCGGAGATGAAGCAGTATTGCTCGAGCGCGCCCTTGGTGAAGTTGGTGCCGTTGTTTGTTATGATCCTGTTCAACATGCCGTAGCGACCCACGATGTCTTTGATGAACCGGACGGTTGTTGGCCCGTCCAGTTTCTTGATTGGCCGTGCTTCGATCCACTTGGTGAACTTGTCCACCGCCACCAGTAGATGCGTCATGTCGCCTCTGGCGGTTTTGAAGGGTCCCACCATGTCGAGTCCCCAAACCGTGAAGGGCCAGGCGATCGGAATGGTGCGGAGTGCTGACGCCAGCTGGTGGCTGCATTGGCTGAAGCGCTGGCACCCCTCACACTTGAGAACGAGGGACTCGGCGTCTTGGAGGGCCGCGGGCCAGTAGAAACCATGGCGGAAAGCCTTGGCCACCAGGGATCACGACGCGGCGTGGTGCCCGCATTCGCCCTGGTGTATGTCGAGGAGGATGTCGACGCCCTGCTCCTGCTCGATGCAGCGCTGGAAGACACCAGTGGATCTACGTTTGACAAGCTCATTGTTGATGATGCTATAGGCGGACGCCCGACGCTGCACTTGCTGGGCTTCAGTCTCATTCATGGGGAGAACCCCGTTCTCTAGGAATTCTGATATTGGCAGGGCCCAAGAAGGAGTCGTTGCCATGGCGAAGACGGCCATCGGGGCTGGTGTCGGTGTCAAAACCAGCGAATCTTGGGTAGGGGGTCCCGAACTGTGCGTCTAAGGCTAATGATAACAGGAGACTGGGGACAAGATTTTTACCCAGGTTCGGGCCCTCTCGATGGAGGTAATACCCTACTTCCTGCTTGATTTGTCTTTATGATATGAGTATTACAAGAGTTGATCTACCACGAGATCAGAGAGGCTAAACCCTAGAAGCTAGCCTATGGTATGATTGTTGTTGTGTCCTATGGACTAAACCCTCCGATTTATATAGACACCGGAGGGGGCTAGGGTTACACAGAGTCGGTTACAGAGATGGAGATCTACATCCGAATCGCCAAGCTTGCCTTCCACGCCAAGGAGAGTCCCATCCGGATACGGGACAAAGTCTTCAATCTTGTATCTTCATAGTCCAACAGTCCGGCCAAAGTATATAGTCCGGCTTTCCGGATACCCCCATATCTAGGACTCCCTCAGTAGCCCCTGAACCAGGCTTCAATGACGATGAGTCTGGCGCTTAGATTGTCTTTGGCATTGCGAGGCGGGTTTCATCTCCGAATACTTTAAGATAAATTCCGAACACAAGGACCGTGTCCGGCTCTGCAAGATAAATTCCATATACCACCGTAAAGAGAATAATAACCCACGAATCTAATCTGCTGACAATTCGTCGAAATGTGACATCACGGCACGGTCCGGCTTTTATTCGAACCGTTTTTTATAACCAGCTACCACACACATTATGAGGCGGTTCCTTTGGCATATCTTGTCAAAGCAGAGATCGTGTCCCTCTTATCGTGGGATCCTCATCAATACGGGTATGGGTAATCCAGCCGTGCCCGTTGGCATGACTCCGTGTTTTTAGGCAAGTCCCGATTGGTTACGCCGGGATGCTTGGTATTCTTCCCCCTTTATAGAGGGGTCGAGGCCTATCCCTTTAACTCCACGCTTGCGCCTTTCCGCACTTCGAGTTCCAACACCCAAAGCTCAAGCTCAAGCACCTCATATCTTTGATCATGTCCGGATCCGACCATCAAGGCCAGTGGATGGCTTCCTGTCTCACAGAGGAGGATATCGCAAAGCTCAGGGAGGCCGGGTATTTGACTGCCGATGTTAAGCACAGGCTCCCCGCCCCTGGACAGGTTATCCCTACTCTCGAGCCCAACGAGAGCGTCGTATTTGTCTCTCACTTCCTCCGGGGCTTGGGCCTGACTCTTGATCCCTTCGTGAGAGGGCTCATGTTCTATTATGGGCTAGATTTTCACGATCTAGCTCCGGACTCCTTTCTTCACATCTCGTCGTTTATCGTCGTGTGTGAAGCCTTCCTCCATATCACCCACACTTTGGCCTATGGCTCAAGACTTCCATTCTGAAGCCAAGGGTGATCGAGGGGCGGCACGCAGAGTGCGGGGGCGTCGTAATAAGCAGGAACGGTGATGCCCCGTGGCCCAAAGGCTCCTTCTCGGAGGTATCCGATCTATGGCAACGGAGGTGGTTCTACGTCACAGCTCCTCGAGGCTCAAAGTGGGCGGCCGCCCCCGCCTTCCTCTCGGGCCCTTCGCCTCAACTAGCGTCGTGGGCCAATATGGGACTGAACTGGGGGCCTGCAAACGTTGTTCCGACGTTGCAGAGCCGCATTCGGGAGCTTCTCGAGAGGGACATTAGTCTTTTCAAAATAATCCAGGTAATGCTAGTTTGGCGGGCTCTGCCATGTAAACGTCGAGCTCTCCGGATGTGGGAGTTCAATCTAGAAGGTCCGCTAACCATTCAGCACTTCTTCGGCACGACACCTGAAGGAATGTATAAGTTGTTCTTTGGACCATGAATAAAGTGTTCAGACACCGTCGAGAATGTGGACCTGAGCTGCAACCGCCCAGATACCCAAGTAAGTAACCCTGTGACCGAACACTTCATTTATATTTGTCATAACATTGTTCTTAAAAACTGTCCGCGACCAGGATTGGCTCAGTAAGGCGGAGAGAATCAGGTGTCTGGCCCCACTTCCCGAAGGCTCACCCGGTCTGGCAATAGCTCGGATGCTTAAACAGGCGATAAGTCAAGTGCCATCGGAGAAAGGTGAAGGGAAGAGTGGAGAAGCCAAGAGTGAGCCTCACACACTGTGCATTCGAACCGGGGGAATTAATGTCTCCACGGAGGAGGAGAATCGGGGAGGTGAATCTGAGGTTTCCTCCCCCCGCGGGAAGAACAGGGACGCTTCCGAACACTTGGAAACGGGGGCGCCTAAACAAGGGAAAAGAACTTCACCAAAGGGCCCTGCCCCGAAGGGCGCTCCTACCACACCGTGCCCGCTAACAGGCCATCCCTCCACCGAGCTGTAAGTTTAATAAACAAGAAGCTTATTGCTTTTTCCACTTTGAGTAATAACCAGGACCTATTTTTTGCAGTCCGGCTAGCAGTTTGTCTCAACAGGGTTCGTCCTCGAGGGATCTTCTTCCAGAGATGATGGAGAGTGAAACCCTACCTACCTCTCCGCCCCAGGGGGCAGGCGACGCTAAGGTGTCATCACGGAGGAGTCCAGATCCACTGAGGCCAGAAGCTAATACTTCGGCTGCCCCGAGCCCACCGCGTTCGGCTCCTGTGGAGGACAATGAAAAGGGTCCGGGAGAATCCGGCGTCCGGTTGAACATACTGACGGGCCTCCTGGAGTCGGCCGCTCTCTTGGAGGATCACCGTACACTAATGGGTACGGTTGTAGAAAAAATTTCCTCCGCCACAAGCGGGTTAAATGAAGCTTTTAGGATCTTGCTCAAGGGCTTTGAGGTAAGCAATGAAATACGCAGTTTTTGTGTGTGGTTGCACCGCACGCAATAGATGTGCTCTGTATAGATAGTAGCCCCTGAGACTGTGGTTGCCAGCCCATGGCAGAAAATGGAGGATCACACTCCCAGGTAATCATCGCACTTGTTTTGATGTGCAGGTTGCTAAGGGTTCGGTGATAGACCAGACCGCTCAATGCGCCGAATTGAGGCGACAGATTGACGTGGTGGATGCCAACATCACGCTTATAAACAAGCGATTCAAGGAGTCACAGAGTATGCGCTCTTACATCCATATTTTCTTTAGGAAATTGTAAGAAGGTTGTAATATTAATATGATGTGATGTGGCTGCAGGCGGAGCTGCTGCCATTGAGGCCCTGAGGGCGGAACTTGCCCTAGCCAAGTAACAAGCCCGAGTCAGCAATGCGGCTGCCCTAAAGGCAGCCGAAGACTTGAAAGCCGAACAGGCTGCTCATCTCTGAAGCAAAGAAAAGATAGCCGAGATGGCTGTGGAGCTGAGGGATGGTGCCGGCCGGTATGAGCTTCTCGAGAAGGAGAATCAGGCAAAGGCGGTTGACCTGAAGAAAGCGCTGGATTCGTCTAAGGAGATGCGCTCTGATATTAGAGACATGCGGGAGGAACTTCGACAAGCCGGAGAAATCGCGGCTGGAAATACTTATTTGTTGTGGATGAAGTTTTTAGATCTAAAGTATGCTCCGTTGGATAAGCTATGGAGCACTGCAGATGAGTATGTAGACTTGGCGAAGAGTGCGGCTGATGCGACCAGGTTGTTCAAGGACCATAAAGATAACAAAATGGAAAGGCTTTTCTGGTTGCAATTTAATGCCCCAGCGTGCTCATTACCCTTGAGTGAGAAGATGGCCTCTATAGCCGAGCTTCATAGGCTGTTTGGCCTTACAATGAGGTCTGTAATAGACCATCTGTGGCCGAGGGGACCGAAGCCGGACAGTTAGTTTGGTTTGGTGCAACAATTATTTGGCGCCAGAGTACGAATAGATGCCGAGAAGAGGTCGACGTGCATAGAGGGTGCACGGATGGCCCTTGCCCATGTGAATACATATTGGGCGGATATGGAGGCCACCAGCATTGCAACCCAGGGTCCGGTAGGAAGCCAAGACCCAGCCGAGCACTATTTTGAGCAGGTCATAGAAGGTGCCCGTAGAATAGAGGCTCAGTGCTCGAAGAATGTCATGTTCGGGTGACGAATCTATTAATTGTAAATAATTATGTGTTTAATTATAGATGCTGTTTTTTATACTTTTGCCTGAAAGTATTATAATGTCTCATGTGTGGCTGTTTATGTATGCATATGACGTGAAAGTCAGCAGTCGTTGGCTTTAGCCCTGTAACGCCCCGGATTCGATGCGCCAGGTGTCTGTCAGTGATTCGCCATCGTTGCCATGTCATTTGCTTGCGTTTTGCATTTTGCCATGTCATCATCTGCATTTCATCCGCATGTTTTTCAAAACTTGCATCCGTTCGAGTTCTCCCGGTTCTCTCTGTTGTCCGTTCGGAGTCCGGACCTCTCGCGCGCGCCCGTCGCCCCTCCCAGACCTTGTTTTCGTGAGCGGGTGTTAAACTTTCTCGGAATGGCCCGAGCCTTGCCAAGCGGCCTTGGTACACCACCGGTAGACCGCCTGTCAAGTTTCGTGCCATTTGGAGTTCGTTTGATACTCCAACGGTTAACCGCGTAGCCCGAAACCCCCCTTTGTCTTGCAGCCCAACACCCCCTCCAAACTGGCCCAAAACCCATCTAACTCCCCTCCATGCTCTCGGTGGTTCGAACACGAATGTGTGGGCGAAAACCGCTCCTCATTTGGAGCCTCCTAGCTCCCTCTACCTATATATTGCCCTCTCCCCCGAAATTTCGCAGTCCAAACACTTCAAACCCTAGTTTCTCCCTCCTCTGCGCCGCCGGACACGTCCGTCCCGCGGCGGACATGTCCGCCCACCGCCCCAACAAATCGCAGGCCGCCATGTGTCCCCGCCGGCCTCTCTCTCTCCTCCCACCGCTGCCGGCCCGCCCGAGCCCGTGTGGGGCCCGCCGAAGCCCATCGGGGCCTGGGTCGGCCCGAGCTCCTCCGCTGCCTCGCTCCGCCTTCGCCGCTGCCGGCCGCCCCGCGGCCTGGCTCTCGACCGCGCGCCGCCAGCCCGACCCCGCCGCCTCCGCCCTCAGGCGACCTCGCCTCTGCGTCCCGCGCCCCGCCTCGCCTCCGCCGCCCGGCTCCCGTCTCCTCGCCGGCGCTGCGCCTCGCCGGCCGGAGCCGAGCCGCGCAGCCTCCTCCCGCGCCCGAGCCAGGAGGGCTCGTGCCACGCCGCCCTCAAGCTCCGTCGACCCCGCCGCCGTCCGGATCCATGCTCCCCGCACCAGATCCGCCTGGTTCCGGCCTCCTTCGCCTGCCAGAGTCGCGCCGGTGCCGCCGCCGACCTCTGCCGCTGTCGAGGATGCCCGCTCGCGTGGGCCCATCTCCGGCCCGGTGCCTCGGCCTCCTGGGCCACGGCCCAGCCCTGCAGCCGCGGCCAGCGCCCGACCCTGCCAGGCCGCCTCCTCCACCGACATGGGCCAGGCCCGCTAGGTGAGCTCCTGTTTGCGTAAACCCCGCCCAGTGCACGTTATAGCTATCCACCGCTTACTTTGTTTTTTCCAAAAAACTGCAAAGTCCCGAAATATTTTGACATTATCATGCCATGTTCAACGCATCATATATTCATGCATACTGCTCCGTTTCGTGCGTGTAATATGTCAAATTGTTCGTCTCAATGAGTACTTCATTTCATTCCATTGCATCATGTTCATTTGAGCTCATCTTGATGCCTGAATCATCGTTGCAAGAGTGCTTCATAATGTTGTCTGCTGTCTGTTAACAGAACATGCTCATTTGTCATTTTTGCCATGACTGATGTGTGCATCCTATGAGGTTGATGTCTACATGTGTTTTGATCTATGCCATGCCATCTTTACAGTGGTGTATGCCATGTATTTTTGTGATCAATGTGGTGACTAGCACAAGCATGCAAACTAGGCTTCGTGTTGTTGCTGATTTTAGTCCCTGTTCTGCTGTTATTTTGATGTCATGTAAACATGATGCTACAGAGAGATCCATGCATATTTTGAGATACTTCAGTAAGGATGTTTTGAACATATGGTTATCCGCTATCCATTCATGCCCCTGTTTGCAATTATGGAGTAGTCTAGCATGTCATTTTATTGCTCTACTTTTGCTACAAAATGTTTCCTGACAGATTGTTTACATGTTATTCAATTTTGCCAAGGGTGTTGTAGTTGATCCTTGCATGCTATGAACTTGTTCTTGCCTTGGTTTGTTTCATAAACATGTCTTCTTGTTGATGCTATGCTTATATTGTCATGCAATGACTTGTGGTGAGTGAATCAAACTTGTTAAGTAGTGTACTTGCTGTTACTGTTTTGCTAGGCTGAATCTGTTATTTCGTGATGCTATGTAAACCTGCTGCTACAAGTCATTCTATGCATAATCTGGAGATGTTCACTAAGGGTGTTTTGTTATACATGTCATGCTCTATCCATCCATGCCCCTGGTTGCATTTATAGCTTGCTGCAGTTTGTTGTAATCTTCCTCTAAAGTTGCTTAAAAATGTTGCTGTCAGCCTGTTAACATTAAGTTCAGTTGTTGCCATGTGTTTTGCTAGTGATCCATGCACCCTATGGACTTGCTCTTGCCATTCTTCGCTTCATAATCATGTATTATTACTGTTGGTTTCCTTGCCATACCATGTATTGCTCTGTGGTGACTGGTACAAGCTCATCTACATGCCTACTTATCGTTGTTCCTGCCATGTTTGAATCTGTATTATAACCTGCCATGTTTACATGGTTGCCATCATATTTTCTGATCCTTTTTGACTCATGGTCAGTAAGGGACTTTTGTTCTATGCAATTGGTAGGTTCATGCCATGTCTTTGTTTTCCATGTTAAGTTCCTGTAACATGTTGTTTGATAGCTCTGAACATTGCAACCTGATGTTATTTTCTGCAAAGTCTGAACTGTTATTATTTGCAATCTTTCCATGTGTGTTTGAGCATGTTCTAGTCATTTCTGGAGATAGCTCAGTGTTCATGTTTTGTTATGCTTTACTTGTACATCATGCCCATGCCTTTTGTTTTCGTGTTGAGGTCTTCTAGCATGTTGTTTTGATGCTTGCCAGATGCCTAGTTGTTGTTTTGGATAGATTGTTGCTATAACTTATATATAGTGTGTGTGTGTTGAACCGTTGCTCCGTTTTGAGTGTGCTCTATATGAAACTTGCTTGGTTTTGCATGTAGCTTCATATCATCATGTTGCATCCATGTTTTGAGGTGTTTGCTTGATGTTTGGGTGCATTTTGCATCAATGTCATGTTTTACTTGTTTTGCTCATATCTTCTAGGCCGTAGCTCCAAATCTAATGAACTTTATATGTAACTTGACTAGAATCTCGTGTAGTTCATCTTGGTGCATTTTAAATTGCTGTTTAACAACTTGAACATAAAATTTATTCAGATCTGGACCAATTTCGAAAATTGCATATGAGGACTTACCGGAATTGTTATATGTTGTTCCCGGCCTCATTTAAACTTGCCTTGATGTGTTGCTCTTGTTTGCATCATTTCTTGCCATGAGTAGCTTCATGTAGCCTTGTCATGCATCATGCTTGTTGTGCATCATGCCTTGTTCATGTGTGGTGTGTTTACTATGTTTTGTGCTTCTTCTCGATAGTTCCTGTTTCATTGCGATCGTGAGGATTCGTTCGTCTACGCTTGGTTCGTCTTCGTGGCTTCATCTTCTTCATGGACTCGTTTTTCTTCCTTGCGGGATTTCAGGCAAGATGACCGCTACCCTGGATCTCACTACTATCATAGCTATGCTAGTTGTTTCGTTCTATCGCTATGCTGCGCTACCTATCACATGTTTATCAAGCCTCCCATATTGCCATGAACCTCTAACCTTTGACACCTTTCCTATGCAAACCGTTGTTTGGCCATGTTACCGCTTTGCTCAGCCCCTCTTATAGCGTTGTTAGTTGCAGGTGAAGTTGAAGATTTCTCCATGGTGGACAGGATTTATTTGGGATATCACAATATCTCTTATATTATTATTAATGCATCTATATACTTGGTAAAGCGTGGAAGACTCGGACTTATGCCTGGTGTTTTGTTCCACTCTTGCCGCCCTAGTTTCCATCATACCGGTGTTATGTTCCCAGATTTTGCGTTCCTTACGCGGTTGGGTGATTTATGGGACCCCCTTGACAGTTCGCTTTGAATAAAACTCCTCCAGCAAGGCCCAACCTTGGTTTTACCATTTGCCTCACCACCACCTAATTTTCCCTTGGGAGTCGCTCTCTCGAGGGTCATCTTTATTTCAGCCCCCCCGGGCCAGTGCTTGTCTAAGTGTTGGTCCGAACTAGAGCCCTTTGCAGCGCCCCCTCAGGGAAACTTGAGGTCTGGTTTTAGTTGTACGGATTGCTCATCCGGTGTTGCCCTGAGAACGAGATATGTGCAGATCCCTATCGGGATTGTCGGCGCATCGGGCGGTCTTGCTGGTCTTGTTTTACCATTGTCGAAATGTCTTGTAAACCGGGATTTCGAGTCTGATCGGGTCTTCCTGGGAGAAGGTATATCCTTCGTTGATCGCGAGAGCTTATAATGGGCTAAGTTGGGACACCCCTGCAGGGTATAAACTTTCGAAAGTCGTGCCTGCGGTTATAGGCAGATGGGAATTTGTTAATGTCCGGTTGTAGATAACTTGACACCAGATCCGAATTAAAACGCATCAACCATGTGTGTAGCCGTGATGGTCTCTTTTCGGCGGAGTCCGGGAAGTGAACACGGTCTTTGGGTTATGTTTGATGTAAGCAGGAGTTCAGGATCACTTCTTGATCATTACTAGTTGACGACCGTTCCATTTGCTCTCTTCTCGCTCTTATTTGCGTATGTTAGCCACCATATATGCTTAGTCGCTGCTGCAGCCTCACCACTTTGCCCCTTCCTTTCCCTTTAAGCTTTGCTAGTCTTGATACCCATGGTAATGGGATTGCTGAGTCCTCGTGGCTCACAGATTACTACAACAACAGTTGCAGGTACAGGTTATGCGATGATCATGACGCGAGAGCGATGCTTGCGTGCGTTGAGTTCTTCCTCTGCTTCTTCGATCAGGGGATAGGTTCCAGGTCGGCAGCCTGAGCTAGCAGGGTGGATGTCGCTTGAGTTTCTGTTTGTGTTTCATCCATAGTCGGATGATGTTCTTATGTATTGTGATGTTGTAATCGTGTGGCATTGTATGCTGTATGTATCCCCATCTATTATGTAATGTTGATGTAATGATATCCACCTTGCAAAATCGTTTCAATATGCGGGTCTATCCTTGGTGGAACCTTCGAGTTCCTTTTGGATAGGGTCGCATATTGGGCGTGACAAGCCCCCACGCATATAATGCGGGGGTGTTCGATAAAATAGGCGTAAACACACTTGATCCAACGTCTTGGTCCATTAAGGAGGTGATCGCACGTCGAACCAGGCAACCAGACTATATAGCTATAACACTTTCACTTAGCCATAGGAGTTGAAAAGGTGGGCTACTATGTAGCCCCTGGTACTTCCGCGTGCATCCGGATACGGTGCGCGTACTTGACCGAAAAAACTGGTCCTTCGTTGATGCGGAGGAATCCTATAGATTCTGATGAGTCCTCGAGTGGTTGACCAGTCTCTCGCTGTATCATGATAGTCATTTTTCGACTTTCTCTACTGAGGTGCTCATCCGGAATAACCAGGGCACAATCGCAGTAGTTCTCCTTTGGTTGCGTTAGCCGATAGAACGGGACGTAAGGCACCAAACCCAGGAGCCAGTCTAACCCAACATTTTACCAAAGACATGATTCGGAGCTGATGCATATAAGGCCAAACTCGCGACGCCGAACACTCCCGAAGGTATTCGGACTTTATAACATATACTGGGCTAAATAACGCCCTGAACCTTGTAATTCCAGGTACGCGCATTGATCTGTCATGGCGAAAAGCCTATGACACCAGTATCCACTATGGGTGTATTGAATACCCACGGGATGTCAAACAACAAAAGACAGTAAAGAAGGTTTACACATGGGCTTAATCTAAAGAGAAACCTTTGAGCAGGGCCCTGCTGCACGTCTGCGCCTTTGTCTTCGTTGTGCCGTATCCTGGAAGGGTGTCGCACGAATAATGTGTGTGGAAACGAAAACTCATGTAAAAGAGTAAGCGTGCAAAAAGTTAGTTATTCTAGATGGATGTTAGAGATATGAGATATTGGCCTATTGATAGGGAAGCCGAATTGTGGGCTTTATTATGTGTTGACAGCCCCTAGTACCATTTATGGGGATATATGTTTAGCACCCAGCCAGGGTTTATCCGGGCTGTTATTGATGGTCTTGCATTGGACTCGTCTAGCCATGTCCGTGGTCTAAACGACCGATCATGCGTTCTAGCGGGAGAGCCCGCCTAGAGTCCGGCAGTGAGGGCTGCCGCATACTTCTTTGTGTTTCCACTAACCGTTATGACGCCACGTGGATCGGGCATCTTGAGTTTGAGGCAGGCGTAGTTCGGTATTGCGTTAAAGCAAGCGAAGGCCGTTCTTCCGAGTAATGCATGATAATCGCTGCTGAAGGGAGAGATGTTGAAGAGTAGTTCCTCGCTTCTGAAGTTGTCGGGAGAACCAAATGTCACTTCTAATACGAGGGAGCCCCGGTAGTGGGCCTCAATGCCTGGTATCACTCCATTGAAGGTGGCGCTATTTTGGCTTATTCTAGATGGGTCTATCCCCATCTTGTGGATGGTGTCTTGATATATCACATTAAGACTACTACCGCCGTCCATTAGGACTCGAGTGAGATGGTATCCATCAATTATTGGGTCGAGCACCAAGGCAGCCGATCCTCCGTGCTGGATACTGGCCGGGTGGTCACTGTGATCAAAAGTGATCGGGCAGGCCGCCCAGGGATTGAGTTTGGGGGCGACGAACTCTACGTGAGTTGCGTGTACCATGTTTACCGGTTTGACCTCTGGTGGGAATTTTTTCTGGCCCCCCGTGTTCGGCTGGCAAGTCTCATCCTCGTCTTCGCTTGGTGTTTCCCTTCCCTTGTGTTCGGCGTTTAATTTGTCGGCCTGCTTGAAGACCCGACATTCTCTGTGGGTATGATTTGTAGGTTTGTAGGAAGTGACATGGATTTGGCACTATGTGTCCAGGACTTTATTCAGGACGAATGGACCCTCTTTACTTCCTTTGAACGGCTTCTTTCCTTGACCGGGTCGAGAGCCCCTAAATCCGGCATTAACCACCGTGTTGTCCGGACTATCATCATTCCGACGCTTGTGCTTAGTGCACCGTGGCTTCTCGTTGCCATCTCGAATTTTGGATGTGCCCGGGTCACTAGTGCCTCTATGGGCCAGCCAGCTATCTTCGCCCGCACAAAAGCGTGTCATAAGGCTTGTTAAGGCTACCATAGTCCTTGGCTTTTCTTGGCCGAGGTGTCTAGCAAGCCACTTGTCTCGGATACTGTGTTTGAAGGCCGCTAAGGCTTCAGCATCCGGATAGTCGACAATTTGATTCTTCTTAGTGAGGAATCTATTCCAAAGCTTGCGGGCTGGCTCTCCGGGCTGCTTCATTATGTGACTTAAATCCTCTGCATCCAGAGGCCGGACATAGGTTCCTTGAAAGTTGGCCCTGAAACCATCCTCAAGTTCCTCCCAACTTCCAATTGAGTTTTCGAGGAGTCTCTTCAGCCAGTGCCGAGCTGGTCCTTTCAACTTGAGGAGAAGGTATTTGATGGCGTGGAGGTCATCCCCACGAGCCATGTTGTATGTGAAGGATAAAATCTTCAATCCAAACCCCAGGGTCTGTCATTCCGTCGTATGCCTCTATATTCACGGATTTGAATCCTTGTGGAAATTCATGATCCAACACCTCATTGGTGAAGCACAGGGGGTGCACAGGCCCCCTGTATCTGGCCATGTCACGGCATGCTGTCGGCTGTTGTTGCACCCGGTGTTGATTCCGGATTGCTATTCGATCAGTATGATTGTTGTGGTGAGCATAATCCTGCGTCGGAGTATGTCCTCTGGACCCGTAAATGGACCTGGCCGCACTGGCCTTTTTGTCCAGGAGCTCACGTAAATCATGTGTGGTATCAGTGGATGCTCTATCGCGGCCATGAGGTGGTTGGTCCGGCCGAGTGGCCGTATTGTTCTTTGGCGGAATGGGCGTTGCGGCCTCGTCGTCAAATTCAGGTAGCAGTTTGCGCTTTGGGTATCTCTTTGTATGGCGATCGTTGCCACATTTTCCTTCGGTGTCTAGCACCTTATTCCATTTTCGGTTGAGCATATCCTGCGCGGTTTTAAGCCTTTGCTTCTGCTTCTTCAGGCTCCTCCCCATGGCCAGAACCTTTCTGCGGAGGTTATCTTGCTTCCCACGTTTTTCCGGGATGATGAATGCATCATCAACCGGACTGTCCTCCCCTCCATGGGTAGTTTGATGATTTCAGCCTTCGGGGTCGCTGTGATCGGGCGTTTGTTCGGTGTGGCCTGGATCTTCTTGCCCTGTTGATCGTTTCGAATTGTCGCCATTGAAGTCAACCGGAGTGTCACTCTTCCTCCCGCTATTATCGCTATTTTTACTGTGAATGGACTTAGAGCGGCGCCTGCGCCGTCGTTTTTGTTTTTGTCCAGGGGGTTTATCCTCCGCCGTGTCCGTCTTGTCACTGTTGTCTTCCTTGGGCGTGTCCACCATGTAGATGTCATATGATGAAGTGGCTGTCCAGCGCCCCGTGGGCGGTGGTTCCAGATCGTCCCCTGTGTCGACATCCATACCGCCGATGTCGTCAGAGTCGAAATCAAACATGTCTGTCAGGTCATCGACCCGTCCTTGGATGGCACGATCTGCTTTGGATCAAAGTTTGGAGCCATGGCAGGGGCGATATGCCGAATACTGTCCGACAGCAGATCTAAGTCGTGCGCGTGGCGATCGTTCGGCGCTCCTGATGTAGGCTCGAATTCGTTGAAGATCAGGTCTCCGCGGATGTCGTTGAAGATCAGGTCTCCGCGGATGTCGGCAGTATAGTTTAGGTTCCCGAACCTGGCCTGACGGCCAGGGGCGTAGCTGTCGATCTGCTCTAGATGGCCAGGCGAGTTGGCCCGCAGTGCGAAGCTGCCAAACACAAAAATCTGTCCGGGGAGAAAAGACTCACCTTGGACGGCGTTGTTGAAGGTTGGAGAAGCCATCAAGCCTTACAGCGACGACACATCGGAACTCTCAATGAAAGCACCAATGTCGGTGTGAAAACCGGCGGATCTCGGATAGGCGGTCCCGAATCATGCGTCTAAGGCTAATGGTTACAAGAGTCTGGGGACACGATGTTTACCCAGGTTCGGGCCCTCTCGATGGAGGTAATACCCTACTTCCTGCTTGATTGATCTTGATGATATGAGTATTACAAGAGTTGATCTACCACGAGATCAAAGAGGCTAAACCCTAGAAGCTAGCCTGTGGTATGATTGTTGTTGTGTCCTACGAACTAAACCCTTCGGTTTATATAGACACCGGATGGGGCTAGGGTTACACAGAGTCAGTTACAGAGAAGGATATCCGCATCCGAATTGCCAAGATTTCCTTCCACGCCAAGGAGAGTCCCATCCGGACACGAGACGAAGTCTTCAATCTTGTATCTTCATAGTCCAACAGTCCGGCCAAAGTATATAGTCTGGCTGTCCGGATACCCTCTTATCCAGGACTCCCTCAGCGGGTTCCGAGTTGGAAGCCCCCGACCCGGGTTGAGCAGCCCCCGGGTCGAGGATGGCGACGGCCGGGTCTGGGGAAACGGTGGCCAGGTTGGGCTGAGCAGCCCCCGGGCCGGGTTCAGCAGCCCTCAGACTGGGTTAGACAGTCCCCGGGCCGGGTTCAGCAGCCCCCGGGCCGTGTTGAGATGCGGCCAGGTCATCTGGAACATGGATGGACTCGGAGTCCGGCGACGGCTGGACGGATGGCTTGTGCAGGTGCTCGAGGGAGACGCCGGGCAGGATGGACTGCCGAGATGAGGCGATTTTGGTGAGCATCTCCGCTCACGGAACATGGAGGAACTCGCAGCCCTCGAAGGACCCGGATAACTTTTGGACAAGGAAGCGATAGCTTGCCATGTTGGAGTCACAGGCGTCACACTCACCGGAGCACTGCTGCACCACCAGGTCTGAGTCGCCGTAGCACAGGATGCGTCGGATGCCGGGTTCCTTGGCAAGCCGGAGGCCGTGCATAAGGGCTTCATACCCGGCAACGTTGTTGGAGGAGGCGAAGTGGATCTGGAGTGCGTAGCAGAGTCGGTCGCCCTTTGGGGATGATAGCACAATGTCGGTCCCTAGGGCGAGTCGCATCTGGGACCCGTCGAAGTGCATGCGCTAGTGTGTCGAGTCGGGGGGCAGCGGTAGGTATTGGGTCTCGGTCCACTAGACGAGGAAGTCGGCCAGGGCCTGATACTTGATCGTGGTGCGTGGCTCGTAGACGATGGTGTGGCCTGCCAGCTAGAGCACCCACTTGCCGACCCGGCCAGAGGCATCCCGGCACCTGATGATTTCTCTGATGGGAGCCATGCTGACCATGGTGATGACATGCTCTTGGAAGTACCGCTTCAGCTTCTTGGCGGTAAAGTACACGCCATAACACATCTTCCGATAGTGCGGGTAGTTCTTCTTGGGGTTGGAGAGCACCTTGTTAAAATATAGACCGGGCGCTGGACGGCTTGGATCTTGCCCTTATCTGGTCGCTCGACCACCAGCACCGTGTTGACCGCTCGTGAGGTCGCGGCTATGTAGAGGAAAAGCGGCTCCTTGTCGGCCGGTGCGGCCAGGACTAGTGCGGTGGAGAGCATGCAGTTGAGGTCTCGGAAGGCCTCGTTTGCCTGGTTGTTCCATTTGAACGACTTCGTCTTCTTCATCAGCTGGTACAGGGGTAGCGCCCTCTCGCCAAGCCGGCTTAGAAACCGGCTGACCGAGGCCAAGCAGGCGGTGAACTTCTGGACATTGTGCAGCCAAGACGGCTTGCGCATGAGCTTGATGGCCTTGACCTTCTCCGGGTTCGCCTCAATGCCGCGTTCCGAGACGAGGAAGCCGAGTAGCTTTCCGGTTGGGACGCTAAAAACGCATTTTTCCGGGTTAAGCTTGACCTTGTATTTGCGGAGGTTGGCGAATGTTTCCTTCAAGTCGTCGAGGAGCGTGAGGTGCGGCTTGGTCTTCACCATGATGTCATCCATGTAAACATGGATATTGGGGCCGAGTTGCGGCAGCAGGAATTTCTGCATGCAGCACTGGAAGGTGGCGCCGGCATTCTTCAAGCCGAACGACATGGTGATGTAGCAATACGCCCCAAAGGGCGTGATGAAGGACGTCTTCAGGGTGGCGGCCGGGTCCACCTTGATCTGGTGGTAGCCAGAGTAAGCGTCCAAGAAGGACAGGAGTTCGCACCCGGCGGTCGAATCGATGACTTGGTTGATCCGTGGGAGGGTGAACAGATCCTTGGGACATGCCTTGTTGAGACTGGTGTAGTCGATACACATACGCCAGGTCTTGTTCTTCTTCAGCACGAGGACTGGGTTGGCCAGCCACTTGGGGTGAAACACTTCCATGATGAAGTCGGCCGCCAAAAGCTTGGTGACCTCTTCACCGATGGTTCTTCTCTTCTCTTCGGAAAAACGTCACAGGGGTTGATGGACAGGCTTGGCGTCCTTGCGGACGTGGAGTTTGTGCTTGGCGTACTTCCTCGGGATACCTGGCATGTCCTTGGGGGTCCATGCGAAGATATCCCGATTCTCATGGAGGAAGTCGACGAGCTCGCCATCCTATATGCTGTCGAGGCGGGCGCCTACAACAACGTACTTGCTGCAGCTGGGATCTTCCGGGTTCAGCTTCACTTTCTTGGTCTCCTTGGAAGGCTTGAAGGCGGCCTCATCAGCCGGGTCCTTGGTTGGGTGATACGTCTCCAACGTATCTATATTTTTTTATTGCTCCATGCTACTTTATCTACTGTTTTAGGCAATATTGGGCTTTATTATCCACTTTTATATTATTTTTGCGACTAACCTATTAACTGGAGGCTCAGCCCAGATTTGTTGTTTTATGCCTATTTCAGTGTTTCGAGGAAAAGGACTATCATACGGAGTCAAAACGGAACGAAATCAACTAGAGAAGTTAATTTTGGAAGGAAACCCACCAATGGACTTGGAGTGCATGTCAGGGGAGTCCCGAGCTGCCCACGAGGGTGGGGGGCGACCCCTGGGCGCGCCCCCTGCCTCGTGAGCACCCCGGAGGTCCACCGACGTACCCCTTGCACCCATATATACCTACGTACCCTAAAACTTCCATAACAGAAGATAGATCAGGAGTTCCACCGCTGCAAACCTCTGTAGCCACCAAAAACCTCTCGGGAGCCTGTTCCAGCACCCTGCCGGAGGGGGATCCCATAACCGGTGGCCATCTTCATCATTCCGGTGCTATCCACGACGAGGAGGGAGTAGTTCACCCTCGGGAGTGAGGGTATGTACCAATAGCTATGTGTTTGATCTCTCTCTCTCTCGTGTTCTCTCTCGTGTTCCCTCTATGGCACGATCTTGATGTATCCCGATATTTGCTATTGTAGTTGGATCGTATGATGTATCTCCCCCTCTACTCTCTTGTGATGAATTGAGTTTCCCCTTTGAAGTTATCTTATCGGATTGAGTCTTTTATGAGAACACTTGATGTATGTCTTGGTGATCAACTTGCGGGTTTTGTGACATTGGGGACCTATGCATAGGGGTTGGCACACGTTCTTGACTCTCCGGTAGTAGCTTTGGGGCACTCTTTGAAGTACTTTCATGTTGGTTGGATGAATCTGAGATTGTGTGATGCATATCGTATAATCATGCCCACGGATACTTGAGGTGACAATGGAGTATCTTGGTGACATTAGGGTTTTGGTTGATTTGTATCTTAAGGTGTTATTCTAGTACGAACACTTTTATAGATCGATCCAAAAGAATAACTTTGAGGTGGTTTCGTACGCTACCATAATCTCTACGTTTGTTCTCCACTATTAATGCCTTTGGAGTGACTCTTTGTTGCATGTTGAGGGCTTGTTATATGATCTATCTATGTTATTATTGTTGAGAGAACTTGCACTAGTGAAAGTATGAACCCTAGGCCTTGTTTCCTATCATTGCAATACCGTTTACGCTCACTTTTACCACATGTTACCTTGCTGTTTTTATAATTTCACATTACAAATACGTTTATCTACCATCTATTTTGCACTTGTATCTTCATCTCTTCGCCGAACTAGTGCACCTATACAATTTACCATTGTATTGGGTGTGTTCGGGACACAAGAGACTCTTTGTTATTTGGTTGCAGGGTTGTTTAAGAGAGACCATCTTCATCCTACGCCTCCTACGGAGTGATAAACCTTAGGTCATCCACTTGAGGGAAATTTGCTACTGTCCTACAAACCTGTGCACTTGCAGGCCCAACAACGTCTACAAGAAGAAGGTTGTGTAGTAGACATCAAGCTCTTTTCTGGCGCCGTTGCCGGGGAGGTTAGCGCTTGAAGGTATATCTTTAGATCTTGCAATCGAATCTTTTTGTTTCTTGTTTTAGCACTAGTTTAGTTTATAAAAGAAAACTACCAAAAAAATGGAGTTAAGTTTGTCTCATACGCTTCATATTTTTAATATCTTTCGTGAGAATGATGGAAAGGAAAATTGTGCTCAAGTGCTAGAAGAAGAATTACATAGAATGCTTGGCATAAAATATGTGAATGATGAGCATGATTGCAATGTTGTTAGTATGAATACCCATGATGCTAATGATATGCAAAGCCACAAGCTTGGGGAAGACAAAGCTATGTTCGATGGAGATGATATTTTTTGTCCCCCAAGATTTGATGAGCAAATTTACTATGATGAAAGCATGCCTCCTATCTATGATGATTATTGTGATGACACGTATGCTTTAAAGAATAATGATGACCATGAAACGTGTCATCTTGATCTTAATTTTCAATCACATGATAGTTATTTTGTTGAGTTTGCTCCCACTACTATTCATGAGAAGAAATTTGCTCATGTTGAGAGTAGTAAATTTTCTATGCTTGTAGATCATGAAAAGAATGCTTTAGGTGCTGGTTATATTCTTCAATTCATTCATGATGCTACTGAAAATTATTATGAGACAGGAACATATGCTTGTAGGAATTGCAGTAATACCAAGTTTCCTCTCTATGTGCTCAAAATCTTAAAGTTATGCTTGTTTTACCCTCCTATGCTAGATGATTATTGTTCCCATAAGTTGTTTGCTCACAAAATCCCTATGCACAGGAAGTGGGTTAGGCTTAAAATGTGCTAGTCATATTCTTCATGATGCTCCCTTTATGTTTCAATTCTTATCCTTTATGTGAGCATCATTGTCATTATCATGCCTAGCTAGAAAGGCATTAAAGAAAAGCGCTTGTTGGGAGACAATCCAATATTTACCCTTACTTTTTTTGTGTGTCCACATGATTATGCTACTGTATTAATCATGTTTTATAGCTTTTGTTTCAATAAAGTTCCAAGTAGAACCTTTGGGAAGACTTGGGTGTAGTTTATATGATCTTGCTGTAGAAAACAGAAACTTTTGCGCTCACGAGAATGGCTGCTATTGTTTACTGGAGAGCGATTTTAGGTTGATTCTTTTTGCAGATGATTAATAGACAAATTCCTCAGGTCCAGCAATTTATTTAAGAATTTTTGGGGTTCCATAAGTATACGTTTTATACAGATTACTACAGACTGTTCTGTTTTTGACAGATTCTGTTTTCATTGTGTTGTTTGCTTATTTTGATGCATCTATGGCTAGTATTAAGTGGTATGAACCATAGAGGAGTTTGAATACAGTAGGATTAACACCAATATGAATTTATAATGAGTTCATTATAGTACCTAAGTGGTGATTTATTTTCTTATACTAACGGAGCTTACAAGTTTTGTTTTAAGTTTTGTTTGGTTGAAGTTTTCAAGTTTTGGGTAAAGATTCAATGGATTATGGAATAAGGAGTAGAAAGAGCCTAAGCTTGGGGATGCCCAAGGCACCCCAAGGTAATATTCAAGGACAACCAAGCAACTAAGCTTGGGGATGCCCCAGAAGGCATCCCCTCTTTCGTCTTCGTTCATCGGTAACTTTACTTGGAGCTATATTTTTATTCGCCACATGATATGTGTTTTGCTTGGAGCATCATTTTCTTTTTTTAGTTTTTGCTTGCTGTTAGTTAGAATAATGTTTTGTATCTTTAGTTTCAATAAAAAAAGTCAAGGATAGCCTTTGCCATGCTTATTTTGCTAGTATACATGTTGCTGTTTGAAAACAGAAAGTTTACCGCTGTTGCAAAAATTCCCTAGAAAAGTCAGAGAATTTTATAACGTTGAATATTTTTGAATATTAAGATCTGATAAATTTATTACTGTGGGAATTTTAGTTCATAATTTTTGGAGTCAGGGAAGTATTGATACTCTTGCATTCTTTACAGACTGTACTGTTTTGGTAGATTGCTGTTATGTTTGCATTGTTTGCATATGTTTGCTAGTTTAATTATTATATTTGAGGATAGGAGTATTAAATATACAGAGGAATTTAGTATGCAATGTTGAATAATTATTTTAGTGATTTGTTATAGTAGAAAACGATAAGGTTTTGCATTGGTTT
Organism: Triticum aestivum; assembly: GCF_018294505.1. Lineage (NCBI taxonomy): Eukaryota > Viridiplantae > Streptophyta > Magnoliopsida > Poales > Poaceae > Triticum > Triticum aestivum. The sequence goes on along the minus strand of NC_057807.1, from coordinate 668,733,203 downwards.
ATACTAACCTATCTCACGAGTTCTTGTTGAGTTTGTTGTGAATGAAGCTTTTGATAAAAAGAGAAACCATGATATGAGAGGAATTAAGGAGACACAAAAGTTCAAGCTTGGGGATGACCAAGGCACCCCAAGATAATATTTCAAGAAGTCTCAAGCATCTAAGCTTGGGGATGCCCCAGTAGGCATCCCACCTTTCTTCTTCAACAACTATCGGTTAGTATTGGTTGAGCCTAAGTTTTGCTTCTTCACATGAGTTGTGCTATCCTTGCAATGTAGTTTTCTTTAGCTTTGCTTGCTGTTTGAATAAAGTATCAAGATCTGAAATTATTAAATGGGAGATTCTTCACATAGTTGCATAATTATTCGACTACTCATTGATCCTCACTTATATCTTTCGGAGTAGTTTTTGCTATTGCTCATAGTGCTTCACTTATATCTTTTGAGCATGATAATTTTTGCTCTAGTGCTTCACTTATATCTTTTAGAGCACGGTGGTGGATTTGTTTTAAAGAAACTATTGATCTCTCATGCTTCACTTAGATTATTTTGAGAGTCGTTAATAGCATGGTAATTTGCTTAATGTTAATACACTTGGTATTCAAGATATGTGAAACTTTCTTATGAGTGCGTTGAATACTAAGATAAGTTTGATGCTTGATAATTTTTTTGAGATATGGAGGTGATAATATCAAAGCAATGCTAGTTGGGGTGATTATGAATTTAAAGAATTCTTGTGTTGAAGTTTGTGATTCCTGTAGCATGCACGTATGGTGAACCACTTTGTGATGAAGTCGGAGCACAATTTTATTTATTGATTGTCTTCCTTATGAGTGGCAGTCGGGGGCGAGCGATGGTCTTTTCCTACCAATCTACCCCCCTAGGAGTATGCGTTTAGTGCTTTTGATTAATGTTGAGTCCATGGATTATACGCACTCTCACCCTTCCACCATTGCTAGCCTCTCTAATACCGCGCACTTTTCGCGGGTATCATACACCCACCATATACCTTCCTCAAAACAGCCACCATACCTACCTATCATGGCATTTCCATAGCCATTCCGAGATATATTTCCATGCAACTTTCCACCGTTTTGTTCATATGACACACATTACTTTTGTCATATTGCTTTTTGCATGAACATGTAGTTGACATTGTATTTGTGGCAAAGCCACCGTTCATAATTATTTCATACATGTCACTCTTGATTCATTGCATATCCCGGTACACCGCCGGAGGCATTCATATAGAGTCATATTTTGTTCTAAGTATCGAGTTGTAATTGTTGAGTTGTAAGAAAAATAAAAGTGTGATGATCATCATTATTAGAGCATTGTCCCAGTGAGGAAAGGATGATGGAGATTATGATTCCCCCATAAGTCGAGATGAGACTCCGGACGAAAAAAAAGAGTGTCCATAAAAAAAGGAAAGGCCCAAATAAAAAAATGAGAGAAAAAGAGAGAAGGGACAATGCTACTATCCTTTTACCACACTTGTGCTTCAAAGTAGCACCATGATCTTCATGATAGAGAGTCTCGTATGTTGTCACTTTCATATACTAGTGGGGATTTTTCATTATAGAACTTGGCTTGTATATTCCAATGATGGGCTTCCTCAAAATTTCCCTAGTTCTTCGTGAGAAAGCAAGTTGGATGCACACCCACTTAGTTTCTTTTGTTGAGCTTTCACATATTTATAGCTCTAGTGCATCCGTTGCATGGCAATCCCTACTCACTCACATCGATATCTATTGATGGGCATCTCCATAGCCCGTTGATACGCCTAGTTGATGTGAGACTATCTTCTCCTTTTTTGTCTTCTCCACAACCACCATTCTATTCCACCTATAGTGCTATGTCCAAGGCTCACGCTCATGTATTGCGTGAAAGTTGAAAAAGTTTGAGATTACTAAAGTATGAAACAATTGCTTGGCTTGTCATCAGGGTTGTGCATGATTAAATACTTTGTGTGATGAAGATAGAGCTTAGCCAGACTATATGATTTTGTAGGGATAACTTTCTTTAACCATGATATTTTGAGAAGACATGATTGCTTTGATTAGTACACTTGAAGTATTATTACTTTTATGTCAATATGAACTTTTGTCTTGAATCTTTCGGATCTGAATATTCATATCACAATTAAGAAGATTTGCATTGAAATTATGCCAAATTATCACTCCGCATCAAAAATTCTTTTTTATCATTTACCTACTCGAGGACGAGCAGGAATTAAGCTTGGGGATGCTTGATACGTCTCCCACATATCTATAATTTTTGATTGCTCCATGCTACTTTATCTACTGTTTATGAAATATTGGGCTTTATTATCCACTTTTATATTATTTTTGGGACTAACCTATTAACCGGAGGCCCAGCCCAGATTTGTTGTTTTATGCCTATTTCCGTGTTTCGAGGAAAAGGAATATCAGACGGAGTCAAAACGGAATGAAATCAACTGGAGAAGTTAATTTTGGAAGGAAACTCACCTGATGGACTTGGAGTGCACGTCAGGGCAGTCCCGGGCTGCCCACGAGGGTGGGGGGCGCCCCCTGCCCTGTGAGCATCCCGGAGATCCACCGACGTACCCCTTGCACCCATATATACCTACGTACCCTAAAACTTCCATAGCAGAAGATAGATCGGGAGTTCCTCTGCCGCAAGCCTCTGTAGTCACCAAAAACCTCTCGGGAGCCTGTTCCAGCCCCCTGCCGGAGGGGGATCCCATCACCGGTTGTCATCTTCATCATTCCGGCGCTATCCATGACGAGGAGGGAGTAGTTCACCCTCGGGGCTGAGGGTATGTACCAGTAGATATGTGTTTGATCTCTCTCTCTTGTGTTCTCTCTCGTGTTCCCTCTATGGCACGATCTTGATGTATCCCGAGCTTTGCTATTGTAGTTGGATCTTATGATGTTTCTCCCCCTCTACTCTCTTGTGATAAATTGAGTTTCCCCTTTGAAGTTATCTTATCGGATTGAGTCTTTTATTAGAACACTTGATGTATGTCTGGGTGATCAACTTGCGGGTTTTGTGACATTGGGGACCTATGCATAGGGGTTGGCACACGTTCTTGACTCTCCGGTAGTAGCTTTGGGGCACTCTTTGAAGTACTTTTATGTTGGTTGGATGAATCTGAGATTGTGTGATGCATATCGTATAATCATGCCCACGGATACTTGAGGTGACAATGGAGTATCTAGGTGACATTAGGGTTTTGGTTGATTTGTGTCTTAAGGTGTTATTCTAGTACGAACTCTTTTATAGATCAATCCGAAAGAATAACTTTGAGGTGGTTTCTACCCTACCATAATCTCTACGTTTGTTCTCCGCTATTAGTGGCTTTGGAGTGACTCTTTGTTGCATGTTGAGGGCTTGTTATATGATCTATCTATGTTATTATTATTGAGAGAACATGCACTAGTGAAAGTATGAACCCTAGGCCTTGTTTCCTATCATTGCAATACCGTTTACCCTCACTATTACCACATGTTACCTTGATGTTTTTATAATTTTAGATTACAAATATCTTTGTCTACCATCTATTTTGCACTTGTATCTTCATCTCTTCGCTGAACTAGTGCACCTATACAATTTACCATTGTATTGGGTGTGTTGGGGACACAAGAGACTCTTTGTTATTTGGTTGCAGGGTTGTTTGAAAGAGATCATCTTCATCCTATGCCTCCTACGGATTGATAAATCTTAGGTCATCCACTTGAGGGAAATTTGCTACTGTCCTACAAACCTGTGCATTTGCAGACCCAACAACGTCTACAAGAAGAAGGTTGTGTAGTAGACATCATTGGGATCAACGCGGCCGAAGATTCGCCCGCTATGGCGATGATCCGGTCGAGCTGGCGCCGCTCCTCGGCAATGACCAGCGACTCGGCTAGCTTGGCGCCATCTCGGGCGCACTCCAGGGACTTGCGGTAGTCGTCGGAAATGGATATGAGGCCCTTCGGACCCGACATCTTCATCTTCAGATACACGTAGTGGGGGACCGCCATGAATTTGGCGAGTGCAGGTCGGCCCAGCAACGCGTGGTATGCGCTGGGCAGGTCCACCACCTCGAACCAAATTGGTTCACGCCGGAAATGGTTGTTGTCTCCGAACAGGACGTCGAGCCAGACCCGACCAATGGGAGAGCAGGAGAGGCCATGTACGATGACATGGAAGATCGTCCGGGTCAATTCCAGGTCCTCGGCCTTGAGGCCGAGTTTGGTCATCGTGTCGCGGTAGAGCATTTTGATGATGTTGCCGCCGTCGATGATGTCTCGGGCAAACTTGCATGTGCGCCGTGCGATGATGGTGGGGTTGACGACGTGGGCGTAGCCAACCGGATTCGGCATGACTGCCGGGTGGTCCTCCCGGGTCCAGGTGACCGGGCGGTCCGACCAGTGCATGAACTCTGGCTTGGCCAGGACGATGGTGTTCACCTCCTTCCCAGGAGGTGCTTGATGCACTTGTCATCACCGAGGCTGGTGAAGACGACGTAGGCCGCGTACTGGTCCGGGTAGGCGTTGCTGCGCATTGCACCACCCGTTGGAGGCGGCAGTGGAGGCGGAGGCGGCTGCCCTGCGCCTGGAGCTGTAGCCGGAGGAGGCAGGACGTTGCCCCTCATGATGCACTTGGTGATGCCGCACTGCCGAAGTGTGTGTGTGGATAGCCTTGCGCTGATGTGGTTCTTGCAGAGGGCGTCGAGCATCTCTTCGACACTCGTGGAGGGCTGCCACACCATCTTGCCGGTCTGCTGGCGCTTGGCTGCCGGGTCCGCCACGGGCTCGGTGGCCGCGACGAGCAGGTTGTCATAGCGTTGCGCCGGCTGGTCGGCCTTGCGCTTGTTGTTCTGGTGATGCTGCTGCCGGCCGCTTTCGTCGGCCGGCTTTGGAGGGGGAACCGGCTTTGCCTTGCCGGCTTCATCCAGTGCCACCTGGATCTTCATGGTGGAGTCGGCGTTGGCGTATTTGTCCGCCGTCACCATGAGCGCGGCCATGATGGCCGGCTCGGAGCGTATGAGCTTGTGCTTGAGGAGGGTGCCGTCTCGGCACCTGTTGACGAAGTACTAGATTGCTTGGACTTCATGGACGCTCTCGTAGCTGTTCTAGAGCTCGGTCCAGTGTGCGAGGTACTCGCGACCGGTCTCCGTAGGCCCTTGTACGCACATGGCGAGCTGGCTAGGGAGACCGGGTTGCTTGTACGTCCCTGTGAAGTTGCGGAAGAAGGCTTGCTCAAAATCGACCCAGGTGTTGACGCTGCCCATCGGTAGACTGTTCAACCAGGTGTGGGCCGACCCCTGGAGCATGAGCTGTCCGTAGTGCACGGCGAGTTGGCGATTGGCACCGGTGATGCCAATGGCGGTGGTGTAGTCGGTGAGCCAATCTTCAGGCTTGACGGTCCCGTTGTACTTGGGGGTGTCGCGGGGAAGCATGAACCCTTTGGGAAAGGGCTCTTCCCGGATGCGTGGGCCGAAGCACGCCGGCCCGATAGCGCCGCTTTCCTCCACCTGTAGGGAGTGAGCGAGCTGTTCAAGGCGGTGGCGAGTGTCAGCGTCGTCGATGGCGCCCGGGCTGAGTCGACTGGCGACCAGGCCACGGGGGGCCGGGTCGGTTGGAGCCGGACACCGACCATGCTCGCCGGGTCCGCGCTGGATCTCCGGGATGGGCTCATCGCCCAAACCGCCAGCGGTCGTGGCGGCCGGGTCGCGCCGAGTCCATGTTCGACCGGAGTGTGCCTCACCGGGTGGCGAGGACGCTGTATGCTGAAGTTTGCCGGGTCCAGCAACACGGGCAGAGCCGGATCCGGCTGGCTTGGCAAGATGGTTGAGGCGGTCCTGCTGGGCATTGGCCGCGTTGAGGAGGTCACGCATCCGCCCAATGCGCTCCTTCAGTTCTTCGCCCGTGAGCTCATCCAGGTCGACTGCGGCTGCCCTGGCAGCGTGCATGTTCTTCGTTGGGGTCTCATAGATGGTCGATACGGCGCCGAGGGCTCGGCTCAGCCGCGGCGGGCTTGAATACGTAGGCGGCATTGCGCTCCAGCTGAGCGGAATCTAGGCGGCGCTAGGTGGCGACGAGCGTCTCGGATAGGTCCAGCATCTGCTGGCGCCTTTCCTCGAGTTGGGCTCGGGCCTCAGCAACGTTGGTGGCGTCGATGTCGGAGCCGATGGGGATGTGGAGGCTCTGCATCGCGGTGCGCAATGGATTGGACAGCTCGGTCCGTTCCCCTGTGGCCCTAGCTTCGGTAGCCTTCCTCGTCTTGCTCGATGAGGAGGAGGCGTCGTCGCCGGTGACGAAGATCTCCACGTGGACGTCCATTGCCCCGGTACCTCACTGGGGGACTCATCGGCCGTGGGCGCATCAGAGATGCGCAGCGTAGCGAACAAGACGGTGAGTGCGTCGAGGACGTCGTCCGCCAGCATGATGGACTCATCGGAGTAGGAGAAGGGCCCCGTCTGAAGCGTTCTCCCGGCCAGCTCCTCGAGCTGCCCCACGATGGGCGCCAACTATCATGGTGGGCGCACGGCAGATGGCATGGGATGGGTAAAGAGAGGAGGAGGCTTGAGGGCACTAGTGGGCTCCAGAGGCGGGGTTGGCATGAGCGAGCGCGGGACGCAATACATACCCAGGTTCGGGGATCTCCGGAGAGATAACACCCCTAGTCCTGCCGAGTGTAGTTTGATGTGCGACAGTACAAGGTTGCTCCTAGACATGTATGGAGGAGGAAGGAAGGTTGGCCAAGGCTTAGGCTGCTCCTTCTCCCTGGGTGGACGCTATTGTTTTGTGGCTAGTTCCTCTATGCTTTCCTGCTTGCTTACTTTTTCTCTCTCTGCTTTTCGTATGCGTGGGCTCCTGGGGGGTTTTATAGGCCAACCCCCCAGGGATACAATGGTAATATTGCAAGTTGGTGGGTCCGGGTCGTCGGTGTCTGGGGACCCGAGCGGGGGCCCGCTGGGGGCTTGTGGTTCGCCGGGTTCCCCTAGGTGCGGGCACCGCGTGCCTAGGAGGATGTGCGCCGTCTTGTCGATTGTCAGGGCGTGGCCGAGTCGAGTCGTGTATAGTGGCGCTCCATCAGGTTGCCGCTTGCTGTCGTCAGCGGTAATGACGGGGGCACCGTAGCCACACCGGCCCTGGTCAGCGGGTAGGTAAGGGGCACAGTTGCCACACTCCGGCTGACCAGAGGCATGGGCGGAGCACTGTTGCCTTGGTCGTTAGTGGCTGAAGTGTCGTCCCATCGTACGGCCTGGATGGGACGGGAGCTGACCCGTGGCTGGGTTGTGGAACACGCGACAGGTGGAGCTGGCTTGTTGAGGAAGCCTTGGTTGCGCCGGGTTCGACTGTCTTGTACTAGTTGTCAAGGCCGAGTCGATATGCCTGGCCGGGTCGGAGAGTTTGGCCGGGTTGCGGGGTATGGCCGGGTCGAGCGACCCGGCCAAGCGCGTGCCGGCTTGAGGGGCGACACCGGCCCCGTTGTTTTTGAAAAGGATCCGGGTTCTGTTGTCTGCCCGGGTTCACACCACCCCCCGACATGGCCGGCGAGACCAAGCCAGTTCACATCCACACCACCGACCCCAATGTTGCTCCGACCCATATCTCAACAACACTCGACAGCAATTAGGTAGCCGCACTCATCCAGTTCCTCCATGAGAACTGGGACATCTTCCCATGGAAGCCATCGGACATACCGGGTGGGTCCAGGGAACTGGCTGAGCAGCGTTTGCGAGTCGACTCAAAAGCAAAACCGTTCAAAGAGCATCTCTGTCCGTCCGCCACGGAGAAGAGGAAGGCAATTGGCGAGGAAGTGGCTCGACTTCTGACTGTTGAGTTCATCCGCGAGATATATCACTCCGAGTGGCTCGCCAATGTCGTCATGGTTCCCAAGAAAGACAATTCACTTCGAATGTGTATTGACTTCAAGCACATCAATTAGGCCTACCCGAAAGATCATTTTCCTCTACCCCGGATCAACCAGATAGTCGACTCAACCGTGGGGTGCTAGCGACTGTCCTTCCTAGGCGCCTATTCCGGGTACCATCAGATCCGACTGTTTGGACCCGATGAGATCAAGACTTCTTTCATCACCTCGTTCGGGTGCTTTTGTTATGTCACCATGCCCTTCGGCCTCAAGAAAGTTGGTGCCACATTCATGCGCATGATCCAGAAGTGCCTGCTCACTCAGATCAGTCGGAATGTGGAAGCATACGTGGACGACATAGTGGTTAAGTCACGCAAAGGTTCTGACCTATTGACTGACCTCGCTGAAACCTTTGCCAACCTAAGAAGGTACGATATCAAGCTCAACCCATCAAAATGCACATTCGGAGTCCCGGGTGGAAAATTACTCAGTTTTCTCATTTCCGAACGAGGAATCGATGCAAATCCACAGAAGATTGGCACAATCCTCCAAATGAAGCACCCAGTGCAAGTGCATGATGTTCAGAAGCTTACTGGTTGTTTGGCTGCCTTGAGTCGATTCATCTCACGCCTCGGTGAAAAGGCATTGCCTCTTTCCCGACTGATCAAGAAGACTGACAAGTTCGAGTGGAATGACGAAGCTGAAGCAGCATTTGAAGAGCTTAAAGCACTGCTTTCCACCCAGCCGGTGCTTGCTGCTCTAGTCAGCAAAGAGCCTCTTTTGCTTTATATCACAGCCACAGGACAAGTTACCAGCACAATGCTCACGGTCGAGCGGGAAGAGGAAGACAAATCCTTCAAGGTTCGGCGCCCAGTCTATTACATTTCAGAGGTCCTGACCCCGTCCAAGCAGAGATATCATCATTATCAGAAGCTTGTTTATGGGATCTACTTAACCATGAAGAAGGTTGCACATTATTTCTCTGATCATTCAGTTTCAGTCGTCAGCGACGCCCCATTATCAGAGATCCTGAACAACAGAGATGCAACTGGTCGAGTGGCAAAATGGGCGATTGAACTTCTTCCATTGGATATCAAGTTTGAGGCAAAGAAGGCCATCAAGTCTCAAGCAATTGCAGATTTCCTCACAGAGTGGACAGAACAACAGCAGCCGACTCAGATCCAGTCGGAACATTGGACCATGTTCTTCGATGGGTCCTAGATGTTAAACAGCTCTGGCGCAGGAGTGGTCTTAGTGTCCCCACAAGGAGACAAGCTGAGTTATGTCCTCCAGATTCACTTTGATTCCTCTAACAATGAAGCTGAATATGAGGCACTATTGTATGGGTTACGTATGGCCATCACACTCGGCGTCCTGCGCCTGATGGTCTATGGTGACTAAGATTTAGTGGTCAATCAGGTAATGAAAGAATGGGATGTCAAGAGTCCCATGATGACTGGTTACTGTAACGCAATGAGAAAACTAGAGAAGAAGTTTGAGGGGTTAGAGATCCACTACATACCTCAACTCAAGAATCAAGCGGCTGATGATCTAGCAAAAATAGGTTCCACTCGGAAGCCTGTCCCCAGCAATGTGTTCTTGGAGCATCTCCATACCCCGTCAGTACAAGAGGATCCCTTCAAGGAAGAGCCCCCACAACCGAAAAGTTCTACCAACCCGACTGAGATCGAGATTCCAACTATGGTCGACTTAATCATGGAAGTCTTGGTGATCACACCCGCTGGACAGTACCATACATTGCGTACATTCTCATAAAGGAACTCCCAGAGGACGAGGACGAAGCCCGTCAGATAGTCCGTCGATACAAAGCCTTTACAGTGATGAAGGGACAACTCTACAGAGATAGTGTCACAGGAGTGGCTCAGCGCTGCATCACCCCTAAAGAAGGTTGAATGATCTTAAATGATATCCACTCGGGGACCTGTGGTCACCATGCGTCCTCTCGAACCATCGTGGCTAAAGCATACCGAGCGGGATTTTACTGGCCTCAAGCAAATGAAATGGCAAAGAATATAGTTGACAAGTGTGCAGGCTGCCAGTTCTACTCCAACATGTCCCACAAACCCGCGTCTGCCTTGAAGACTATTCCACTCATCTGTCCGTTCACAGTCTGGGGGTTGGATATGGTTGGCCCCTTCAAGACGGGTACGAGTGATTTCACCCATTTGCTTGTGGCGGTCGACAAATTCACCAAGTGGATCGAAGCTAGACCCATCAAGAACCTCGGTGCAAGCACCGCTATCAGTTTCATCAAAGAGTTGATATTCAGATATAGAGTTCCTCACAACATTATCACAGATAATGGCTCCAACTTTGATTCTAATGAGTTTAAGGCGTTCTGTGCAACCCAAGGAACTCGGGTTAATTATGCATCAGTCGCACACCCTCAGTCGAATGGACAAGCAGAAAGGGCGAATGGTTTGATTCTCCAAGGATTAAAACCCCGCCTAATGCGTGACCTCAAGCATGCTGCTGGAGCATGTGTAACCGAGTTGCCATTCGTCTTTGTGGGGGTTGAGAACAACGCCGAATCGGTCGACTAGCCAGACTCCTTTCTTCTTGGTGTATGATGCAGAGGCTGTACTCCCGAGTGATTTGCTGCACAATGCCCCCCCCCCCGAGTGGAACTATTCATAGAAGTTGAAGCAGAGCAAGCACGAGAAGACGTCATTGATCTCCTGGAAGAAGAGTGCGAGATGGTTTTGATACGGTCGACCATCTACCAGCAAGATCTGCGTCGACTCCATGCTCGAAACGTCAGAGGACGAGCATTCCAAGAACGAGACCTGGTTCTCCAAGTGGATCAGAAATGACCTCACAAGCTCGCTCCGGCCTGAGAAGGCCCCTTCATCATCACCGAAGTGCTTCACAATGGAGCCTACCACATCTACAACATAGACAAAAAGATAGACGAGCCACATGCGTGGAACGCAGAGCTGCTCCGTCACTTCTACTCATAGATCACTCGACCTTAAGAGTTGTAATAAAAGTATTTCAGTTTGCTTTCCAAAGACAAGATTTTTTCAATATCATAATGGTCAGTTTCCCATAAGCATCTATGTCTAAAATCCCCTAGTGGGTGGCTTAGCTGCGACCCCATAATCGCCTAAGTTAAAAACATTTCGAGTGGAGAGTAATCCTCCCACTCGGGGGCTTAGCTGCGACCCCGTAATCGCCTAAGTTAAAAACATTCTGAGTGGAGAGCAATCCTCCCACCCGGGGGCTTAGCTGCGACCACGTAATCGCCTAGAAGTTAAAAACATTCCGACTGGAGAGCAATCCTCCCACACGGGGGCTTAGCTGCAACCCCATAATCGCCTAAGTTAAAAACATTCCAAGTGGAGAGCAATCCTCCCACTCGGGGGCTTAGCTGTGACCCTGTAATCGCCTAAGTTAAAAACATTCCGAGTGGAGAGCAATCCTCCCACTCGGGGGCTTAACTGCGACCCCATAATCGCCTAAGTTAAAAACATTCCGAGTGAGAGCAATCCTCCCACCCGGGGGCTTAGCTGCGACCCCGTAATCGCCTAAGTTAAAAACATTCCGAGTGGAGAGTAATCCTCCCACTCGGGGGCTTAGCTCCGACCCCGTAATCACCTAAGTTAAAAACATTCTGAGTGGAGAGCAATCCTCCCACTCGGGGGCTTAACTGTGACCCCGTAATCGCCTAAGTTAAAAACATTTTGAGTGGAGAGCAATCCTCCCACTCGGGGGCTTAGCTGTGACCCCGTAATCGCCTAAGTTAAAAACATCCCGAGTGGAGAGCAATCCTCCCACTCGGGGGCTTAGCTGCGACCCCGTAATCTCCTAAGTTAAAAGCATCCCGAGTGGAGAGCAATCCTCCCACTCGGAGGCTTAGCTGCGACCCCGTAATCGCCTAAGTTAAAAACATTCCGAGTGGAGAGCAATCCTCCCACTTGGGGGCTTAGCCGCGACCCCTTAATTGCCTAAGTTAAAAGTTTCCGAGTGGAGAGAAATCCTCCCACTCGGGGGCTTAGCTGCGATTGGAGAGCAATCCTCCCACTCGGGGACTTAGCTGCGACCCTGTAATCGCCTAAGTCGTGAAAGATCCTCTGAGCTATGCCAAAAGTACAATGTGTGTTCCATCCCTATCCGCAGGGACGGCGAGGTGTTGATTGGACACCACGTCTGAGCTGCGCCACAAGTACAATGTGCGCTCCATCCCTATGTGCGAGGACGACGAGGTTCGACGAAGCATGTCGTCAAGGACAAATTGGTTCAAAATCAAAAAACACTTGGAAGCAACAAGAGCAAGAGCCAAGATATCCAAGGAAAACAAAGTTCAGATAAATCCCTCAAAAGTTCAGAACCACGACAGACAGAAGTGCTCAACCATCAAGCCCGATAGAGTTTAACGGTTACATAAACACTCGGCATCCCGAGGCAAATAAAGGGTGGGGCATAATGTTTGTTCACTCGGCAGGGGGAGGTCTTGCTGGCTCGACGAAGCTGTCGAGGTCGATGCTGTCTGCGATGCGCGTGGCGGCACCAAGGAAGGTGTCCAAGAAGGACTGGAAGTAGAGCTTCTTTGTGTTGGCAACCTTCAGGGCCGCCAGCTTGTCTTCTATGACGTCCTTGCAATGCACTCGGACCAGCGATAAAGAGACATCAGCACCACACCGAGCGGATGACTTCGTCCATTCCTGCACTCGGCCAGGGATCTGATTCAACCGAGCCAGTAGAGACTCGAGGTCCTGTGAAAGTTCCGCCTGAGGCCAGAGTTCATCACCGACCCGCGTCGTCGTGGCCTTCAGTCGAGCGAGGTAGTCCACGACACTATCCAAACGAGAATCCAGCCGCAACACATTGATTGTAACATCGTCTTTGGTGGGGCAATTTATGGGATCGAGACCTGTCTCAACCCGCCCAGTTTCTGCTTCGAAGTCCTGGCAAAGGTCTTTACATTCAGAAAAACAATGAGTCGACGGTTCAACAAGACATGTCAGTCGACGTTTCAAATCATTCGAACCAGAGGAAATACCTTCAAGTTTCAAGACCAACTTCGCAGCAAGCTGCCCTAGATATGACTCCAACGTGCCCTGTTTGGCTTTGAGGTTCCCTAGTTCATCAGTCAAGCTCTCCTTGTCCTTCTTCAGTCGCGCTATCTTGTCTTCTAATTTGCCGACTGAAGCCAGCTTCTTGTCCGCAAGTGCTATTTTCTCTTGTGCCTCCTTCTGGGCTGCATTAAGGTCCAAGTCCTTCTTTTCCAGAGCCTGCTTCATTTTGTCTAAAGAAATAACATTCTTTAGATGAGCCTGAAGTTGACGGTTTTCACTACGCACATCTATTCGAGTGGAATCACTCGGTTCAAAGAGACTGGAAAGAAGAAAGGGAGAATCATAACGTAAAAAGTCCCAAGTGGTTACCTCCCATGATAGTTGTTTCCTCCTGGGCCTTCTTGAGGTTCTTCTTGGCCAGCTCCAAGTCAAGATTGATGCTGATCTGCTTCTTGTCCATCTCAGAAAGTTGAGCCCCAAGGTCACAAGAATTCTACAATCAGCAAAAGGGATACGTTAGTGGACGGAAGCAAAAGTCGGGTTCAGTAAAAGTTGTTCTAAGACTACCGTCGAATCAAACATTCAACGGTAGTCTCGGGGACTACACCCAGTGGGTGCACTTGGTGTGCCCCCACTGGTCCGGTTGTTACACTCGGCATGGTCTGCCCAGCATGGGTAAAAAGAAAAAAAACATGATTCTCAAACCCCAGTCAACTGCCAGCAGTCGACCGCGGTCTCGGGGACTACACCCAGTGGGTGCACTATGCGTGCCCCCACTGGTTCAGAAAATTACTCCACTCAATCTAGTCGACTCAAGCAGAGGAGCTATGACGTTTGATTACAGGAACACCATGGTGGGTGGTTGGATGAGAAATGCAGATTCATAGATGCACATAAAAGGTTCCAAAAGCGGTCATCCAAGGACATCATATGGGCAGCAAAGCGACGGTGGCAACTAACACTACTCAAAAGATCAGTCGGAAATCAACTAACCTTGACATTTGCCTGTAGAGCAATAGTGGCGTTGTACGCGACCTGGCTGGCCTCATGCACTATTTTCATCTGCTCCATCACGAGATTCACTTGTAGAAGAGCTTCTCGGGCAGCACTCGACGGATGGTCCGAAGTCTGGTATACAACAAAGAGGGACGACGGCAACGCGGTTGGAGCAGCCACAGGATCGGATGCGTGGAGTTGTACCAGAGCGGCAGGGGCCTGAGCAGCTGACCCTGATGGGCGGTCAGTCGACAGCGGATTGGCGAAAGTGAAGCTGGTCTGAGCCAGATCTCCTGATTGCTCGACCATTGACTCAAGCACTGCCCCTCAGTCGCCTTCCCGCTCGTGGCCTTTCCCTTCCTTCTCCTCTCCCTCAGCAGTACATCATCATCGTCGTCGTCCGGAAGAGTAATGACGTCCTGTGGAACTGCGACAAAAACAATGCCAAGAGTTCAATCGACCGACAAATCAATCGGCAGAATAAGTTCAAGTTGAGAAAGGCCTACCTTCTCTGGAAGAGGCCGCGTCATCAACTTCCTCGTCCCCAGGGGCCTTGTCGAGATCCATGTCAGTCATAGAAGTTGCAGCACTGAAAAAGTTCAAAATCCACTCGGTAACGACGGAAGTCTCAGTCGGAAGAAGGAAACACAGAAAGATAAAACACTCACCTAGAGGCGACGGGAACGTCCATCTTGATCTTCGGCAGGGTTTTCTGAGTCTTTGAGGGCACAACCTTGGGCTGCTTGGCGACCTTCTCCATCGGCTCCGGAGTCGACGTCTGAGTGCGTTTCTACGCCTGGGTACTGGGAGCCACGGTCTTGCCGCGCTCGCCTGCTGGATCGTGAAGATGTTTGGATTGATGCTCCAAGCGTGGCGGCGAGTCGACCCCCGCATCATCGTCTGCCTCGTCACTCTGCTCCTTGCCATCGTCCTCCGGAGACTGCCAGTTGCCTCTCTCGTCCGCGCTATCCTCCCCCTCCTGGTCCTGCTCCAGAATTTGCTCGACGTTGTGCATGGAGTACATCTCAGTATAAATCTACAAAACAAAGAGTCGAGCGAATTTCAGTCGGATTCAGAGACAAATGCAAGATACACAAGAAAACAGTCGGTGACAAAAGTTTGCACCTTGTCTAGTTGGTTGCTGTCGCTGAATGGGACGACCCTCCTGGCTCCCCTGGGGTTGTCCTTGTTTCCCATGATACTCTTCAACCACATGGCCACTGTTTTGGCCGGGACTTCCTCCGGATGGACCCGAGCGGTGTAATTGGCACCAGAGTACATCCACATCGAGTGGTCCCGAGCCTGAAGCGGTTGGATGCGTCGACTGAGAAATACCTCCAGCAAGTCCATTCCAGTCACGCCCTAATTGATCAGATGAACCACCCTCTCCACCAGCATATCCGTTTCCACCTTCTCCGCAGCAGTCACTTTCAGCTAGGAAGGAGTCTGAACACGATCGAAGGAAAAAGGGGGAAGTCCAGTCGACTAGCCTGGAGTGGCGATGTCCTGGCAGTAGAACCAGGTCAACTGCCAGCCCCTGACCGACTCAGGAAGGGTCATGGAAGGGAAAGAGCTCCTTTTCCTCTTCTGGATACCCAACCCCCCACACATCTGGATAACGTGTGTTTTCTCGTCGCTCGTGTTTGCTTTCTTCACCGACTGAGAGCGGATAGTGAATATGTGCTTGAAGAGGCCCCAGTGCGGTCGACAACCAAGAAAGTTCTTGCACATGGACACGAACGCCGCAAGGTATGTGATGGTGTTGGGAGAAAAGTGATGAAGTTGGGCCCTGAAGAAGTTCAGAAAACCCGGGAAAAAGGGTGTGGAGGAAGCGAAAAACCGTGGTCGACATGGGTGGTGAGAAAAACACACTCACCTGGTCGCGGCTGCGGCTCCATCTCCCCCTCTGGCAACCGTGCAACACCATTGGCGATCAGCCCGAATTCAGCTAGCTCATCCAGATCTTCCTGCCGGAGCGAGGATCGGATCTAGTTGCCCTAGACCCAACCTAGCGGCAGCGCCGACCGTGACGACGACCCCCCATTGGTCTTCTTGCCTTTCGCCACTCACGTCGCCTTCTTTGCACGTTCCAGCGCCGTCGTCTTGTCCTTCACCATGGCGGCGGAGCGGCGGCGTTGAGAACGGAGGAGCCGGATGCGGTGGAGAAGCAGAGGAGAAAGGAGGAGAATGGACACGCACAATGCAGGTGCCTCGGCCCTGTCGCCTTTTAAAGGCCCACTTCCGAGTGGCTGACACGTGGGCCCGGGCGATCCTGTCAAATCCCGCAACAGTCGTGCGCTGGGTACGTGGTGAAAAAGGTGGCGCCGAGATCGAGGCGCTCCTGTCTATCCTTCCCGCTTACCGTGGCATGCTCCGCCCCGTGCGCTTTCCCGAAATTTCGAATCCCGTCACATCCGGGACACGCCGTAACCAATCGCGCCGAAGATCTCGCACCAAAAAGCAACACTTGACGGTTGATGCAACAAATTCACTCGACAATTTCTGAATCGATCAAGGTGACTGGAATGAAGCCGAAGTTCCAACATGAGTCTCCCGTTCAACGCAAGTACTTGTTAAGCTCAAGGGTTGAAGCAAGATCAACTTCAACCTTCTTTCCACTTGGTCCTCAATCCATTCAGGGGCTAATGATGGTAATATATAGACCTAGGGTAGGTTCATAGTCCTGACCTATATACCCTACCCAAGGTCACTGTCCTAGAAGAAAAGAAGCTCAAGAGACAATAGGGAGTACCCAATAAAGACGTCGAGTGCAATCCACTCGACCAAGTCATATCACTCAGGTACCCCTCCTTCTCAAGACCACTCGACCATATAAGAAACCAGTCGACCTATGAAGACCAGGAGTCGCATAGAACTGCAACGGTCGTGCATTCACTCTGTAGTCTCCAAAGGCATTAATAACACTTTATAGTTGGCGTTATCAGTAACACCCCCTCTTTATGTACATTGAACTCTTTGTAACGGAGGTTGGCCGGGGTCCTGGAGCACTCTATAAAAGCCACCCCCCTCCTCAGGGACAAGGGTTCGCACCCCTATAACACACACACACACATACCGAAATCCAGTCGACCGCCTCCGGGCACCGAGACGTAGGATTTTACCTCCTCCGAGAGGGGCCCGAACTCATAAACAGTTGCGTACAACCTCACCGTAGCTAGGACCTTGCCTCCTAATTCATACCCCCTACTCTTACTGCCAGTCTTAGTACCACGACATGTCCCACATATTCTACGAAGATCTTTATCGGTCGAACCGTTATGACAACAAATGTTATTCCCTTTGTCATCAGTATGTTACTTGCCCGAGATTCGACCGTCGGTATCTTCATACCTAGTTCAATCTCGTTACCGGCAAGTCTCTTTACTCATTTCGTAATGCATCATCTTGTAACTAACTCATTAGTCACTTTCCTTGGCAAGGCTTCTTATGATGTGCATTACCGAGAGGGCCCAGAGATACCTCTCTGATACTTGAAGTGACAAATCCTAATCTCGATCTATGCCAACCCAAGAAACACCTTCGGAGATACCTGTAGAGCATCTTTACAATCACCCAGTTATGTTGTGATGTTTGATAGCACACAATGCATTCCTCCGGTATCCGGGAGTTGCATAATCTCATAGTCGGAGGAATATGTATTTGACATGAAGAAAGCAATAGGAATAAAACTGAATGATCATTATGCTAAGCTAGCGAATGGGTCTTGTCCATCACATCATTCTCCTAATGATTTGATCCAGTTCATCAAATAACAACACATGTCTATGGTTAGGAAAGTTAATCATCTTTGATTAACGAGCTAGTCTAGTAGAGGCTTACTAGGGACATGGTATATTTTCTATGTATCCACACATGTATCAAGTTTCCGGTTAATACAATTCTAGCATGAATAATAAACATTTATCATGAAATAAGGAAATATAAAATAACAACTTTATTATTGCCTCTAGGGCATATTTCCTTCCGTCTCCCACTTGAACTAGAGTCAATAATGTAGTTCACATCACCATGTGATTTAACACCAATAGTTCACATTGCCATGTGACTGACACCCAAAAGGGTTTACTAGAGTCAATAATCTATTTCACATCGCTATGTGATTAACACCCAAAGAGTACTAAGGTGTGATCATGGTTTGCTTGTGAGAAAAGTTTAGTCAACGGGTGTGCCACATTCAGATCCTTCTGTATTTTGCAAATATCTATGTCTACAATGCTATGCATGGTGCTACTCTAGCTAATTGCTCCCACTTTCAATATGTATCCAGACTGAGACTCAGAGTCATCTAGATTAGTGTTAAAGCTTGCGTCATCATAACCCTTTACGACGAACCCTTTATCACCTCCATAACCGAGAAACATTTCCTTACTCCTCTAAGTATAATTTTGACCGTTGTCTAGTGATCTACTCCTGGATCACTATTGTACCCACTTGCCAAACTCATTGGCAAGGCACACAACATGTCTGGTACACAGCATGGCATACTTTATAGAACCTATCACTACTAGAAAAAGTCTTGTTAGTGGCGCACTACAGGTGCACCACTAGCATCACGCCATTAGTAATTGTTAGTAATGGCGCACATGTGGTGCGCCATTACTATCACAGATAGTAATGGCACTCCTATAGTGCGCCATTCCTATGCCTAGAGGTGCGCCATTACTATCTGACTTAGTAATAGCGCACCTATAGTGCGCCATTACTATGCCTAGAGGTGCGCCATTACTATCTGACTTAGTAATGGCGCACCACATTGAAGTGCGCCATTACTAACAATTTTTTTTCAAAAAGCGCCATTCCTATGCCTAGAGGTGCGCCATTACTATCTGACTTAGTAATGGCGCACCTATAGTGCGCCATTACTATGCCTAGAGGTGCGCCATTACTATCTGACTTAGTAATGGCGCACCACATTGAAGTGCGCCATTACTAACAATTTTTTTTCAAAAAAAATCAATTTTTTTTCTTAATCTCGGGTCACTATGGCTTAATCTCGGGTCAATATGCTTAGTGTCAAGTCAAACCGCACTCTGTGGTCAAACATCCCGACAGGTCACCCATCCTCACACTACTCCAGGCCAAGCACGCTTAACTTCAAAGTTCTATCCAACCCCAGCACCAGCTCACATAACAGGCACTTGTTGATATATCTAACATATTAATCTTATTAAACCTTGTTGATGTTTAGGACTTTGTTCATGTTCATGAGTGTGATGAAATTTTGAAAAAATATTTCAAACTTCCGTTCATATTACGTATCATATTTTTTTTAAAAATCCCAAAAAAAATTCGAAACTATTTTTTCCTATTACTAGTGGCGCACCTAGCAAACGGTGTGCCACTACTAAGTTTGAAATATTTTTCTATTTTCCCCCTCTAGATCTTAAAAGCCCCGTATCTTTTTTTCTGTTAGGTTTTTGAGGATTTTGAAAATGTTTAACGAGGTAGATGATTTTTTGAGTAGATGATTTTTCATATAAAAAACTTTTTAATCCCAGTTCGTATGCAAAAGTTATGCCCATTTTACAAATTCCAGAGAGATTTTGCAAATAAAGTCGAAATTCATATTTGTAAATTTTCCCAACAACTAGACCACATATCACGTGGGAAACTTATTTTCTTTCATTTTTTTTACATTTCCATCATTTTCTTTCATTTTTTTAAAACTGAAAAGGCGGTCCATGGGGGTGTGCATTCGGTGGAATTTTGGTCGAAGTTAGTAATGGCGCACCATGGGTGTGGTGCGCCATTGCTAGTTAAAACTAGCAATGGCGCACCACACCCACGGTGCGCCATTACTAACTTTGAAAAAAAATGTTAGTAGTGGCGCACCGAGGGTGTGGTGCGCCATTACTAGTTAGAACTAGTAATGGCGCACTAACACCTGGTGTGCCATTACTAGTTTTGAAAAAAATAATATTGTTAGTAGTGGCGCACTGAGGGTGTGGTGCGCCATTACTAGTTAAACTAGTAATGGCGCACTAGCCCCTGGTGCGCCATTACTAGTTTTGAAAAAAAATAAAAAAAATTGTTAGTAGTGGCGCACCATGTATGTGGTGCGCCATTAGTATTTGGAGTTTAATGGCGTACCTATATATGGTGCGCCACTGCTATATAACAGTGGCGCACCACACATGTGGTGCGCCATTAATGTCAATTTCATCTATAGCCATTTTCCTAGTAGTGTATGACTGAGGCATAGGGAATGACCTTCATTCTCTCTCTATCTTCTGCCGTGGTCAGGCTTTGAGTCTTACTCAACTTCACACCTTGTAATACAAGCAAGAACTCCTTCTTTGACTGATCCATTTTGAACTCTTTGAGAGTCTTATCAAGCGTCTTGATCTATCTCTGTAGATTTTGATGCCCAATATGTAAGCAGCTTCACCGAGGTATTTTATTGAAAAACTCTTATTAAAGTATCATTTTATTCTATCTAGAAATTCTATATCATTTCCAATCAACAATATGTCATCCACATATAATATCGGAAATGCTACAGAGCTCCCACTCACTTTCTTGTAAATATAGGCTTCACCATAAGTCTGTATAAAACCATATGCTTTGATCACCTTATCAAAGTGTATATTCCAACTCCTAGATGCTTGGACCAGTCCATAGATGGATCGCTGGAGCTCGCACACTTTGTTAGCACCTTTAGGATTGACAAACCCTTATGGTTCCATCATATACAACTCTTCTTTAATATCCATTAAGGAATGCAGTTTTTGACATCCAGTTCCTAACATGATTCAGACAGACTTAAGCATCGCTACGAGTGAGAAAGTCTCATCGTAGTCAACTCCTTGAACTTTGTCAAAAACTTTCTGTGACAAGTCGAGCTTTGTAGATAGCAACATTACTAACAGGGTTAGTCTTCTTCTTGAAGATCCATTTATTCTCAATATGTCATTCACATATAATATCAGAAATGCTACAGAGCTCCCACTCACTTTCTTTTAAATACATGCTTCACCGTAAGTCTGTATAAAATTATATGCTTTGATCACTTCATCAAAGCGTATATTCCAACTCTGAGATGCTTGCACAAGTCCATAGATGGATCGCTGGAGCTTGCACACTTTGGTAGCACCTTTAGGATCGACAAAACACTCTGGTTGCCTCATATACAACTCTTCTTAGAGATATCCATTTAAGAATGCAGTTTTGACATCCATTTGCCAGATTTCATAAAATGTGGCAATTTCTAACATGATTCAGACAGACTTAAGCATCGCTTACGGGTGAGAAAATCTCATCATAGTCAACTCCTTGAACTTGTCGAAAACCTTTTGCGACAAGTCAAGATTTATAGGCAGTAACATTACCATCAACGTCGGTCTTCTTCTTGAAGATCCATTTATTCTCTATGGGCCGATCATCATTAGGCAAATCCACCAAAGTCCACACTTTGTTCTCATACATGGATCCTATCTCAGATTTCATGGCCTCAAGCCATTTATCGAAATCTGGGCTCATCATAGCTTCTTCATAGTTCGTAGGTTTGTGATGGTCAAGCAACATGACTTCCAAAACAGGATTGCCGTACTACTCTGGTGCGGATCATGCTCTGGTTGACCTACAATGTTTAGTAGTAACTTGATCTAAAGTTTCATGATCATTATCATTAGCTTCCTCTCTAGTTTGTGTAGGCATCACAGGAACAGATTTCTCGGATGAGCTACTTTCCAAATTGAGAGAAGTACAATTACCTCATCAAGTTTTACTTTCCTCCTACTCACTTCTTTCGAGAGAAACTCCTTCTCTAGAAATGTTCCATTCTTGGCAACAAAGATCTTGCCTTCGGATCTGTGGTAGAAGGTGTACCCAATTGTTTCCTTAGGGTATCCTATGAAGACACACTTCTCCGATTTGGGTTCAAGCTTATCAGGCTGAAGCCTTTTAACATAAGTGTCGCAACCCCAAACTTTAAGAAATGACAACTTAGGTTTATTGCCAAACCACAGTTCATACGGTGTCGTCTCAACGGATTTAGACGGTGCCCTATTTAACGTGAATGCAGCTATCTCTAATGCATAACCCCAAAACAATAGTGGTAAATCAGTAAGAGACATCATAGATCGCACCATACCTAGTAAAGTACGGTTACAATGTTCGGACACACCATTACACTGTGGTGTTCCAGGTGGTGTGAGTTGTGAAACTATTCCACATTGTTTTAAATGAAGGCCAAACTTGTTGGGGAACGTACCATGCAATTGCAAAATATTCCTACGCTCACGCAAGATCTATCTAGGAGATGCATAGCAACGAGAGGGGGAGAGTGTGTCCACGTACCCTCGTAGACCCAAAACGAAAGCGTTTGCCAACACGGTTGATGTAGTCGAACTTCTTCTCGTTCCGATCGATCAAGTATCGAACGTACGTCACCTCCGAGTTCTGCACACGTTCAGCTCGATGACGTCCCTCGAACTCTTGATCCAGCAGAGTGTTGAGGAAGTAGAAGAGTTTCGTCAGCACGACGACGTGTTGACGGTGACGGTGAAGTTATCCGTGTAGGGCTTCACCTAAGCACTACGTGAATATGTCTGGAGGCGTAAACTATGGAGGGGCGGGCTCACACGCCTAACAAATGTTGGTGTGTGTTCTAGCCATGCCCCCCACATATATATAGGTGAGAGAGGGAGGGGAGCAGCAAGAGGCACCCCAAGTAGGAGGGATCCTACTTGGGCGCCTCCTCCAAGTCGGCCTCCCCCTTCCATAAGTATCAAAGGGGGAAGGAAAGAGAGGGGGAAGGGAAGGAAAGGGGGAGGCCGAATCCCCCCTTTCCTTCTCCCTTCCCTCCTTTCCTTCTCCTCCTATTTCATCCTATAGGGGGCGCACCAGCCCCTTAGGGCTGGTCTGTCCCTCTCTTGGCCCATTAGGCCCATAAAGTTTGCCACGGGGGGTGCCCGGAACCCTTTCAGGTGACCCGATATGTACCCTGTACCCCCTGAACACTTTTGGTGTCCGAATACTATCGTCATATATATCAATCTTTACCTCTCGACCATTTTTAGGCTCCTCGTCATGTCCGTGATCTCATCCGGGACTCCAAACAATATTTGGTCACCAAATCACGTAACTCATAAAATACAAAATCGTCATCAAACGTTAAGCGAGCGGACCCTACGGGTATGTATTTTGCAAATTTTTATGTCTACAATGCTCTGCATGGTGCTACTCTAGTTAATTCCTCCCACTTTTAATATGTATCCAGATTGAGACTCAGAGTCATCTAGATTAGTGTTTAAAGCTTGCATCATCGTAACCCTTTACGATGAACCCTTTATCACCTCCATAACCGAGAAATATTTCCTTATTCCTCTAATGATTATTTTGACCGCTGTCTAGTGATCTACTCCTGGATCACTACTGTACCACCTTGCCAAACTCATTGGCAAGGCACACAACAGGTCTGGTACACAGCATGGCATACTTTATAGAGCCTATGACTGAGGCATAGGGAATGACTTTCATTTTTCTTTCTATCTTCTGCTGTGGTCGGGCTTTGAGTCTTATTCAACTTCACGCCTTGCAATACAGACAGGAACCCTTTCTTTGACTGTTCCATTTTGAACATTTTCAAAACTTTGTCAAGGTATGTGCTTTGTGAAAGTCCTATTAAGTGTCTCGATCTATCCATATAGATCTTGATGCCCAATATGTAAGTAGCTTCACCGAGGTCTTTCATTGAAAAATTCTTATTCGAATATCCTTTTATGCTATCCAGAAATTATATATCATTTCTAATAAACAATATGTCATCCACATATAATATCAGAAATGCTACAGAGCTCCCACTCACCTTCTTGTAAATACAAGCTTCACCATAAGTCTGTATAAAACCATATGCTTTGATCACCTTATCAAAGTGTATATTCCCACTCTGAGATGCTTGCACCAGTCCATAGATGGATCGATGGAGCTCGCACACTTTGTTAGCAGCTTTTGGATTGACAAACCCTTTTGGTTGTGTCATATACAACTCTTCTTTAATATCCATTAAGGAATGCCGTTTCTTACATCCATTTGCCAGATTTAATAATCATAAAATGTGGCAATTGCTAACATGATTCAGACAGACTTAAGCATCACTATGGGTGAGAAAGTCTCATCGTAGTCAACTCCTTGAACTTTGTCAAAAACTTTTTGCGATGAGTTAAGCTTTGTAGATAGCAACATTACTATCAGCGTCAGTCTTCTTCTTGAAGATCCATTTATTCTCAATGGCTTGACGATATCGGGCAGTCCACCAAAGTCCGCACTTTGTTCTCATACATGCATCCTATCTCAGATTTCATGGCCTCAAGCCATTTATCAGAATCTGGACTCATCATAACTTCTTCATAGTTCGTAGGTTCGTCATGGTCAAGTAACATGACTTTCCAAACAGGATTGTTGTACCACTCTGGTGCGGATCATGCTTTGGTTGACCTACGTCAGTAGCAACTTGATCTGAAGGTTCATGATCATCATCATTAGCTTCCTCTCTATTGGTGTAGGCATCACGGGAACGGATTTCTTGGATGAGTGACACATCTCCGTCGTATCTACTTTTCCGAACACTTTTGCCCTTGTTCTGGACTCTAACTTGCATGATTTGAATGGAACTAACCCTGACTGACGTTGTTTTCAGCAGAACTGACATGGTGTTATTTTTGTGCAGAAATAAAAGTTCTCGGAATGACCTGAAACTCCACATAAGTTATTTTTGGATTTAATAAAAAATATTGGCAAAAGATTCAAGGCTAGGGGGCCCACACCCTGTCCACGAGGGTGGGGGCGCCCCCCCCCCCCAAAGGGCGCGCCCCCTGCCTCGTGGGACCCCTGGTGCTCCACCAACCTCAACTCCAACTCCATATATTCACATTCGGGGAGAAAAAATCAAAGAGAAAGATTCATCGCATTTTACGATCGGAGCCGCCGCCAAGCCCTAAACTCTCTCGGGAGGGTTGATCTAGAGTCCGTTCGAGGCTCCAAAGAGGGGAACCCATCCCCGTCGTCATCATCAACCATCGTCCATCACCAATTTCATGATGCTCACCGCCGTGCGTGAGTAATTCCGTCGTAGGCTTGCTAGACGGTGATGGATTGGATGAGATTTACCATGTACTCTATTAAAAGGAGGCCTTAATATCCCTTAGTTTCCATTAGGACCCCGCTGCCACGGGAGAGTAGGACAAAAGATGTCATGCAAGTTCTTTTCCATAAGCGCGTATGACTATATTCGGAATACATGCCTACATTACATTGATGAACTGGAGCTAGTTCCGTGTCACCCTATGGTATAACAATTACATGAGGGATCGCATCCGACATAATTATCCATCACATATCCAATGCCTACGAGCTTTTCAC
The DNA here is from genome assembly GCF_018294505.1 of Triticum aestivum. NCBI lineage: Eukaryota > Viridiplantae > Streptophyta > Magnoliopsida > Poales > Poaceae > Triticum > Triticum aestivum. The sequence goes on along the minus strand of NC_057807.1, from coordinate 668,707,938 downwards.
ATATTGTTCTTTGCTCAATTACTATGTCGTTGCCGCTGTTACAATTACCACAAAGCTGCTAGTATTACTTTTGCTACTATTACTGTTACTTCCATATTACTTTGCTACTAAATACTTTGCTGCAGGTACTAAGTTATCCAGGTGTGGTTGAATTGACAACTCAACTGCTAATACTTGAGAATATTCTTTGGCTCCCCTTGTGTCGAATCAATAAATTTGGGTTGAATACTCTACCCTTGGAAACTATTGTGATCCCTTATACTTGTGGGTTATTAATGAGCTACTTTCCAAATTGAGATAAAGTACAATTACCTCATCAAGTTCTACTTTCCTCCCACTCACTTCTTTCGAGAGAAACTCCTTCTCTAGAAAGGTTCCAATCTTGGCAACAAAGATCTTGCCTTTGGATTTGTGGTAGAAGGTGTACCCAATTGCTTCCTTAGGGTGTCCTATGAAGACACACTTCTCCGATTTGAGTTCGAGCTTATCATGATGAAGCCTTTTGACATAAGCATCGCAGCCCCAAACATTAAGAAACGACAGCTTATGTTTATTGCCAAAGCACATTTCATACGGTGTTGTATTAATGGATTTTGATGGTGCCCTATTTAACGTGAATGCAGCTGTCTCTAATGCATAACCCCAAAATGATAGTGGTAAATTGGTAAGAGGCATCATAGATCTCTCCATATCTAATAAAGTACGGTTACGACATTCAGACACACCATTACACTATGGTGTTCCAGGTGGCATGGGTTGTGAAACTATTCCACATTGTTTAAATGAAGGCCAAACTCGTAAGTCAAATATTCACCTCTGCGATCAGATCATAATAACTTTTATTTTCTTGTTATGATGATTCTGCACTTCACTCTGAAATTCTTTGAACTTTACAAATGTTTTAGACTTGTGTTTCATTAAGTAGATATACTCATATCTGCTGAAATCATCTGTGATGGTCAGAAAATAATGATACATGCCGCGTGCCTCAACACTCATCGGACCGCATACATCGGTATGTATTATTTCCAATAAGTCATTGGCTCGCCCCATTATTCCAGAGAACGGAGTTTTAGTCATCTTGCCCATGAGGCATGGTTCACAAGTATCAAATGATTCATAATCAAGTGATTCCAAAACCCCATCAGCATGGAGTTTCTTCATGCGCTTTACACCAATATGACCTAAACGGTACTGCCACAAATAAGTTGCACTATCAGTATCAATTTTGCATCTTTTGGCATCCATATTATGAATATGTGTATCACTACGATCGAGATTCAGTAAACCATTAACATTGGGTGTATGACCATAGAAGGTTTTATTCATCTAAACAGAATAACAATTATTCTCTATCTTAAATGAATAACCATATTGCCATAAACACGATCCTATCTTGTTCATGCTCAACGCAAACTCCAAATAACATTTATTTAGGTTCAACACTAATCCCGAAAGTATAGGGAGTGTGCGATGATGATCATATCAATCTTGGAACCACTTCCAACACTCATCGTCACTTCACCCTCAACTAGTGTCCATTTATTCTGCAACTCCTGTTTTGAGTTACTAATCTTAGCAACCGAACAGGTATCAAATACCGAGGGGATACTATGAGCACTAGTAAGGTACACATCAATAACATGTATATCAAATATACCTTTGTTCCCTTTGCCATCCTTCTTATCCGCCAAATAGTTGGGGTAGTTCCACTTCTAGTGACCATTTCCTTTGCAGTAGAAGCACTCAGTTTCAGTATTAGGTCTAGCTTTGGGCTTCTTCACGGGAGTGACAGTTTGCTTCCCATTCTTCTTGAAGTTCCCTTTCTTTCCCTTGCCCCTTTTCTTGAAACTAGTGGTCTTGTTAACCATCAACACTTGATGCTCTTTCTTGGTTTCTACCTTCGCCTATTTCAGCATCGCGAAAAGCTCGGGAATCATTTTCGTCATCCCTTGCATATTATAGTTCATCACGAAGTTCTAGTAGCTTGGTGATAGTGACTAGAGAATTTTGTCAATCACTATCTTATCTGGAAGATTAACTCCCACTTGACTCAAGCGATTGTAGTCCCCAGACATTCTGAGCACATGCTCACTAGCTGATCTATTCTCCTCCATCTTGTAGACAAAGTACTTGCCAGAGGTCTCATACCTCTCGACACGGGCATGAGTCTGAAATACCAATTTCAGCTTTTGGAACATCTCATATGCTCCGTGGCGTTTAAAACTTCTTCGAATCCCGATTCTAAGCCACAAAGCATGGCGCACTAAACTATCAAGTAGTCATCATATCGAGCTTGCCAAATGTTCATAACGTCTGCATCTACTCTTGCAATAGGTCTGTCACCTAGCGGTGCATCAAGGACATAATTCTTCTGTGCTGCAATGAGGATAATCCTCAGATCACGGACCCAGTCTGCATTGTTGCTACTATCATCTTTCAACTTAGTTTTCTCTAGGAATATATCAAAAACATAGGGGAGCTACAACGCGAGCTATAGATATACAACATAGATATGCAAAAACTATCAGGACTAAGTTCATGATAAATTAAGTTCAATTAATCATATTACTTAAGAACTCCCACTTAGATAGACATCCCTCAAGCCATCGAAATGATACGTGATCCAAATCAACTAAACCATGTCCAATCATCATGTGAGATGGTGTAGTCATCAATGGTGAACATCTCTATGTTGATCATATCTACTATATGATTCACGTTCGACCTGTTGGTCTCTAATGTTCCGAAGCCATGTCTGTACATGCTAGGCTCGTCAAGTTTAACCCGAGTATTCTGCATGTGCAAAACTGGCTTGCACCCGTTGTTTATGAATGTAGAGCCTATCACACCCGATCATCATGTGGTGTCTCAGCACGAAGAACTGTCGCAACGATGCATACTCGGGGAGAACACCTTATACCTTGAAATTTAGTTAAGGGGTCATCTTATAATGCTACCGCCGTACTAAGCAAAATAAGATGCATAAAGATAAACATCACATGCAATCAAAATATGTGACATGATATGGCCATCATCATCTTGTGCTTTTGATCTCCATCTCCAAAGCAACGTCATGATCTCCATCGTCACCGGCTTGACACCTTGATCTCAATTGTAGCATCGTGGTTGTCTCGCCAACTATTTCTTCTACAACTATCGCTACTGCTTGGTGATAAAGTAAAGCAATTACATGGCGTTTGCATTTCATACAATAAAGCGACAACCATAAGGCTCCTGCCAGTTGCCGATAACTTCTACAAAACATGATCATCTCATACAACAACATATATCACATCATGTCTTGATCACATCACATCACAACATGCCCTGCAAAAACAAGTTATACGTCCTCTACTTTGTTGTTGCAAGTTTTATGTTGCTGCTACAGGATTCTAGCAAGAACCGTTCTTACCTACGACATCAAAAACCACAACCGATAGTTTGTCAAATTTGACTCCGTTTTAACCTTCACAAGGACCGGGCCGTAGCCAAACTTGGTTCAACTAAAGTTGGAGAAACAGACACCCACCAGCCACCTGTGTGCAAAGCTACGTGCTGGGTGGTGGAACCGTCTCATGAACGTGGTCATTGTAGGGTTGGTCCAGGCACTTAATCCAACAATACCGCCTAATCAAAATAAGACATTGGTGGTAAGCAGTATGATGATCACCGCCCACAACTCTTGTGTTCTAATCATGCATATCATCTACGCAGAGACCTGGCTCAGATGCCACTTTGTGGAACGAAGCATGCAATTTCAAAGATTTTCCTACGCACATGCAAGATCTATCTAGAGATGCATAGCAACAAGAGGGGAGACTAAGGATGGAAATTTTATCCATGGACATGGATACCCATGGATATCCGACCCAAATGGATAGGTTTGGATATGCTTTTGTGTCCATGGCGGCGCCCAAACCCGACCCGCTTGCTCGTGGTAGGACATGGAATAATCTGCTATACCCGTGATATATCCAAACCCGACCGATAGTATGCCTTATTGGCAAAAATCTGCTATCCCTACCCCATAGTCACTGTCCTGCTGCAATTTTACACTTTTATCTAAAACATGCAAAATAAATCTGCAACGATTCGCTCTTAACTTTATCTTATCATTCAACCCGATCCATAACATACCCAAACTCCCTTCTCTATTTATCTCCTTAGTAACATGGTCTGTCATCTCTCTATTAGGAAAAGAATAAAACTGATTAACTGTGTCTGTTCTAGTGCGTTGATTCTACCATAAGTTATGTAAGTTTACCATAGGGGAGTGAGCCTTGCCGAGAGCTAAAGATTGGAAGAGCTTCTGTTAGACAGTGGTACTATGTCTTATTCATATGTCTCGAGAGGACCAATGATATCCAGTGAGTAAAAGAGATATCCGACGGTTTGACATGGACCAATTTTCCATCCATGGAATTTTTCATGAGGGAAAGACATCTTCATGGATATGGATATGATTAGATATTGTTTCAACAAGTCCATACCCGACCATTGCCATCTTGGAGAGACGTCCTCGTAGACAAAAGCGGAGCGTTTGCCCCAGGGTTGATGATGGGTATTACCTAGGGTAGGGTCATGGACCTGATCCAAGTAACTTACCCTAGGACATCCTTAGAAGAGGTCGCCTTCCAGTCGACCAACGAAGATTCACTCGACTGGCCTGAAGGACTCGACCACGAAGACTCACTCGACCACCAGGAGGTCAAGAGGCACTCTGCACTGCAACGGCCTGTAATCAAGTAGACTTTATGATAGTAAAGGCCTTTATGTGGGGCGTTACCAGTAACGCCCCAGACTTAACTCACCTTAAACCCTCTCCTACGTGGGCTGGCTGGGGTCCTGGCGCACTCTATATAAGCCACCCCCCTCCACAGGCAGAAGGGTTCGGCACCTTGTAGTTCATACACTCATAATCCACTCGACCGCCTCCGGGCTCCGAGACGTAGGGCTGTTACTTCTTCCGAGAAGGGCCTGAACTCGTACATCCTTTGTGCTTACAACCTCTCCATAGCTAGGACCTTGCCTCTCCATACCTACCCCCACTCTACTGTCAGGCTTAGAACCACGACAGTTGGCGCCCACCGTGGGGCAGGTGTTTTAGCGATTTTGTGGAGAAGTTGCGATTCTTCCGAGTACTTTCATCATGGTGTCTGCTGGAGTTTTGGTCGAGGGTCAAGAGATCCGTCTCGGCACTCTCACCTTCATCGCCGACGACTCCGCATGGCTCCAGGAGGCTCCACTCGACGTAGATGCGCTCCCCGTCCGCGGTGCGACGCATTTTCGCGCATGTGTCCGCGGCGTTCTGCTGCGGCAACCGTCGACCCAGTATCGGTCGGCTCCTCCATCGTCCACCCTCCCGGTCTCCCGCCAGCGCAAGCGCTCAGGCCGGTCGAGGCTTCAGCGATGGGTGAGTCACGCGGTGGCTCGCCAATCGGCCACTACCCAAGTTGCGGCAATCGAGCCCAACGAATCTCTCTACGGCTTGTTCGATCAGTCGACTGGCTCCGTAGAGACTGCATCCGAGTGCGGAAGCAGTGATCCAGCGGCGGAAATCTTGATGGTCGACGGGCCCCACAGCCCTCCTGGCTTCGCCCGTGGTGGTGGAGCAGGTGACGGCGGCGACCCTGCACGAGGCTACGAAGAGTACCAGCCCGAGCCACTCGACTCTCTGCAAAGAGAGGAACTTCGCCGCAGAACGAGGATCCCCTGCGTATTCCCATCGCAGGAGAAACCCCCGAGGCTCGTGCCTTGGAGGAGGCGCGTCTGGCCAATTTGGCCGAGCGCACTCGACTGGAGAACCTTCAGCGAGCACTCGACGAGCGCGCGCGGCAACGAGTTCCCGACACCAGTCGACGTCAACTCTTCCCGCCGACTCAGGTATATCGAACCCCAATTCAGAATTTAGCAGCTGCGGCCCGTATAGCAGAGTCCATCCAGCCTTCGCAGTCGGAAGCTGGCAGAGGTTTGCTGCAGATCAGGGATCTGCTCCGGGCAGCAGGAGATCAGAATTCAGCCGTGTCTCAGTCGCGCAACAGAATTCACAGTCGATCCGTCACTGTGAATACGGTTCAGTCGGCTCACAGCCCCAGATCGCCTCCGCGGCACGAAGGGCGCGAGAATCGGCGAGATCAATATGGCGACAGATTCGACCGAGATGATAGGCGTCGAGTGCCCTATTCCCCTCCGAGGGGTGGGTCTTACGCTCCTCGGCAGCCAGATGATAGGCGTCAGTACAGTACAGGACGTAGGGTTCCAGTTGACCCTAGAGAACCAGGCTTCGACGCGCGGTCCATTATCGTGCAAGGGTTGGTCGACCGGAACAGAGCCCATCGAGGCGCACTCGACAGAGATGTACCCACAAGCAGTCGAGTGCATGTTTCTGGTCCTGAATGTTTCAGCAGAGCTATCAGAGCCGCAGTTATTCCCCCCAATTTCAGGTTGGCAACAGGAGTCAGCAAGTTCACTGGTGAGTCTAAGCCTGAAACTTGGCTTGAAGACTACCGAGTGGCAGTTCAGATTGGTGGTGGGAACGACGAGGTGGCCATGAAGCATTTGCCCCTCATGTTGGAAGGTTCTGCCAGGGCATGGTTGACTCAATTACCTCCTAGCAGCATTTACACTTGGGAAGATCTGTCCCGAGTGTTCGTCAGAACGTTTGAAGGGACTTGCAAGCGACCAGCTGGATTGACAGAGTTGCAAGTCTGCGTGCAGAAAGCTAATGAGACTCTCAGAGAGTATATTCAGAGGTGGATCACTTTGCACCACACTGTAGAGAATGTGTCCGATCATCAGGCAGTCTGCGCCTTCAAAGACGGCGTCAAGAACAGAGAACTGAGTTTGAAATTTGGTCGAACCGGTGACATGACCTTGAGTCGGATGATGGAGATTGCTACCAAGTACGCCAATGGCGAAGAAGAAGACCGACTCCGAAGCGGCAAGCACAAGCCGAGTCAGTCGGAAAAGGGAAACACCAGTCGGAAACAGAAGCGGAAGGCTGAACCGGCAGCTCCTGGAGAGGCTCTGGCCGTGACTCAAGGAAAGTTTAAGGGGAAACCAAAAGGATCCTGGAACCCCAAGAAGGTAAAGGATAAAGAAGGGAACGACGTGTTGGATATGCCATGTCACATTCACACGAAGAAAGACGAAGAGGGGAATATCATTTACCCAAAGCACACCACTCGCCAATGTCGACTCCTGATCCAGCAGTTTCAGGGAAAACAGTCTAAGGACAAGGAGAAGGAGTCGGACAAGGCCGAAGACAAAGAGGACAGTGAGGGAGGATATCCGCATATCAACTCCACTCTGATGATCTTTGCAGATGTGGAAAGCAGAAGTCGACTGAAAGTGATTAACCGAGAGGTGAACATGGTTGCCCCAGCAAAGGCAAATTATCTGAAGTGGTCTCAAACACCCATCACATTCGACCAATCTGATCACCCGACTCATATTGCCACCCCTGGGAGGCAAGCTTTGGTGGTCGATCCAGTTGTCGAAGGCACTCGACTGACAAAGGTGCTGATGGATGGTGGAAGTGGGCTGAATCTGTTATATGCAGACACATTGAAAGGTATGGGCATTCCGATGTCCCGACTGAGCACTAGTAACATGAGCTTTCATGGAGTTATACCAGGGAAGAAGGCCGAGTCACTCGGCCAGATAGCTTTGGACGTAGTGTTTGGTGATTCGAAGCATTTTCGCAAAGAAAAGTTGACGTTTGAGGTCGTGGATTTTCAAAGTGCATATCATGCCATTTTGGGGAGACCAGCCTATGCACGGTTCATGGCTCGACCATGTTACGTGTACCTCAAATTGAAGATGCCCGGTCCCAAAGGTGTGATCACTGTCACCGGTGATAGGAAAAAGGCAGAGGAGTGCTTTCAGAAGGGCTCCAAGATTGCCGATTCCCAAGTGACAGCGGTCGAGTTCGAAGAATACAAGCAAAACGCAGATCCGAGTGACTTGCTGCGATCCAAGAAGCCCGCCACAGAGTCTGCATTCCAGTCGTCCGGTGAGACGAAGCCTGTTCACATTCACCCGACCGACCCCGAAGCAGCTCCGACCCGCATCTCCACAACACTCGACCCAAAATAGGAAGAAGCGCTCATCCAGTTCCTCCGTGAGAACTGGGACATTTTTGCATGGAAGCCCGCTGACATGCCAGGTGTTCCCAGGGGACTGGCTGAGCATCGCCTAAGAGTCGACTCGTCTGCAAAACCAGTCAAAGAGCATCTTCGGCGGTCCGCCGTCCAGAAGAGAAAGGCCATCGGTGAAGAAGTGGCTCGACTGTTGGCGGCAGGATTTATCCGAGAGATATACCACTCCGAGTGGCTCGCTAATGTCGTCATGGTTCCTAAGAAGGACAAGTCGCTCCGAATGTGCATTGATTTCAAGCACATCAACCGGGCCTGCCCGAAAGATCACTTTCCTCTCCCTCGCATAGATCAAATTGTTGACTCGACCGCGGGATGCGAGAGGTTGTCTTTTTTAGATGCTTACTCCGGGTACCACCAGATCCGTCTGTACGGGCCCGATGAGGTAAAAACAGCTTTCATCACTCCATTCGGGTGCTTCTGCTATATCACCATGCCATTCGGCCTCAAGAATGCCGGAGCCACATTTATGCGAATGATTCAGAAGTGTCTACTCACTCAAATCAGTCGGAATGTGGAAGCTTATATGGATGATATTGTTGTCAAGTCACGAAAAGGTTCCGACCTGCTCGCTGACCTCGCCGAAACATTTGCCAACCTCAGAAGGTATGATATCAAGCTCAATCCATCAAAGTGCACATTTGGAGTTCCTGGTGGCAAGTTACTCGGTTTTCTCGTTTCCGAACGGGGAATCGACGCTAACCCAGAGAAGATTGGCACTATTCTCCGAATGAAACGCCCTGTGCGAGTGCACGATGTCCAGAAGCTTACTGGATGCTTGGCCGCATTAAGTCGATTCATCTCACGACTCGGTGAAAAGGCACTGCCTCTTTACCGACTGATGAAGAAGGCTGACAAGTTCGAGTGGACTCCAGAAGCTGATGCAGCGTTTGCCGAGCTAAAAGCTCTGCTCTCCACCCAGCCGGTGCTTGCTGCTCCAATCAGCAAAGAGCCTCTGTTGCTCTACATCGCAGCCACAGGACAAGTCGTCAGTACTGTGCTAACGGTCGAGCGGGAAGAAGAAGGAAAAGCTCTCAAAGTTCAGCGCCCAGTGTATTATTTGTCTGAAGTCTTGACTCCATCCAAGCAGAGATATCCTCATTATCAGAAGCTTGTGTATGGAATATACATGACCACAAAGAAGGTTGCTCATTATTTCTCTGACCATTCCATCACAGTCGTCAGCGACGCTCCACTATCAGAGATTTTGCACAACAGAGATGCAACTGGTCGAGTGGCCAAATGGGCGATTGAACTTCTTCCCCTTGATATCAAGTTTGAGGCAAAGAAAGCCATTAAGTCCCAGGCGATAGCAGATTTCCTCGCCGAGTGGATTGAACAACAGCAGCCGACTGAAGTTCACTCGGAGCATTGGACCATGTTTTTTGATGGCTCTAAGATGTTGAATGGTTCCGGTGCTGGGGTTGTCCTGGTTTCCCCCAGAGGAGATAAGCTCAGATATGTGCTCCAGATTCACTTTGATTCCTCCAACAATGAGGCAGAATATGAGGCCCTCCTATATGGGTTGCGCATGGCCATTTCACTCGGCGTCCGTCGCCTAATGGTCTATGGCGACTCGGATTTAGTGGTCAATCAGGTGATGAAAGAGTGGGACGTGAGAAGCCCAGCCATGACTGGATACTGCAGTGCAGTGAGGAAGCTGGAAAAGAAGTTCGAGGGGTTGGAGCTCCATCATATACCCCGACTGAAAAATCAAGCAGCTGATGATCTAGCAAAGATAGGTTCCAAGAGAGAAGCCATTCCGAGTGGTGTGTTCTTGGAGCATATACACACTCCGTCAGTCAAAGAAGATCCTTTCACCGAAGAAACTCCGCAGCCCAAGAGCGCCACAGATCCGACTGAAGTTGAAATCCCAGCGGTGGTCGACTTGATCATGGAGGTTTTGGTGGTCATTCCCGACTGGACGATTCCGTATGTCGCATATATCTTGAGGAAAGAGCTTCCGGAGGATGAGGAAGAGGCTCGACAGATCGTCCGTCGATCTAAGGCCTTTACCGTAATCAAAGGACAATTATACAGAGAAAGCGCGACTGGAGTCGGTCAGAAGTGCATAACACCAGAAGAAGGTCGACTCATCCTCAATGATATTCACTCGGGGACCTGTGGTCATCATGCGTCCTCTCGGACCATCGTGGCCAAAGCATACCGAGCCGGATTTTACTGGCCCAAGGCGAATGAGATGGCAAAAGAGATAGTGGATAAGTGCGAGGGATGTCAGTTCTACTCGAATATGTCGCACAAGCCTGCGTCAGCTTTGAAGACCATCCCACTCGTCTGGCCTTTTGCAGTTTGGGGGCTGGACATGGTCGGTCCTTTGAGAACAGGACGAAGCGGTTTCACGCATGTACTGGTGGCAGTCGACAAGTTCACCAAGTGGATCGAGGCTAAACCAATCAAGAGCCTTGACACCGGTACTGCTGTTAGCTTCATCAGGGAACTAATATTCAGATATGGAGTCCCGCACAGCATCATTACGGATAATGGGTCGAACTTTGACTCAGAGGAATTCAGAGCTTTCTGCGACTCCCAGGGCACACGGGTCGACTACGCTTCAGTCGCCCATCCGCAGTCGAATGGACAAGCAGAACGAGCTAATGGACTGATTCTTAAGGGATTGAAGCCTCGACTGATGCGTGATCTCAAACACGCGGCTGGAGCTTGGGTCGATGAACTTCCCTCTGTACTCTGGGGACTGCGGACCACACCTAATCGGTCGACCGGAAGAACTCCATTCTTCTTGGTCTACGGAGCCGAAGCGGTCTTACCAAGTGATCTTCTGCATAATGCTCCCCGAGTCGAAATCTACAACGAAGCAGAAGCTGAACAAGCGCGGCAGGACGCAGTCGACCTTTTAGAGGAAGAAAGGGAGATGGCTCTGATCCGGTCGACCATCTACCAACAAGATCTGCGCCGTTTCCACGCCCGAAATGTGAGAGGTCGAGCCTTCCAGGAAGGAGATTTGGTTCTCCGAGTGGATCAGCACAAACCACACAAGCTTGCTCCTTCTTGGGAAGGCCCCTTCATAGTCACCAAGGTCCTCCACAATGGGGCGTACCGTCTTTACAACGTCGAGCATAATTTCGACGAGCCCCGGGCTTGGAACGCGGAGCTACTCCGCCCATTCTACACTTAAGTTTTATCATTCGGATGAGTTGCAATAAAGTACTTTTGTAGTTCATGGACCTCAAACTAATAGTCTCATAGTTCCTCCATAATATCTGTCACTTTTTATTTTTGTCCAATGAAATTCCCTTCAGTGGGTGACTTAGCTGCGAATCCGTTTCGCCTAAGTTTGTAAAAATCCTACCGAGTGGTGAGCCAGACTCCCACTCGGAGGCTTAGCTGCAAATCCGTTTCGCCTAAGTTATCAAAATCCTACCGAGTGGTAAGCCAGCCTTCCACTCGGAGGCTTAGCTGCAGCCTCGTGCTCGCCTAAGTTATAAAAATCCTACCGAGTGAAGAGCAACCCTCTCACTCGGAGGCTTAGCTGCAGCCTCGTGCTCGCCTAAGTTATAAAAATCCTACCAAGTGAAGAGCAACCCTCTCACTCGGGGGCTTAGCTGCAGTCCAAGCACTCGCCTAAGTTATAAAAATCCTACCGAATGAAGAGCAACCCTCTCACTCGGAGGCTTAGCTGCAGCTTCGTGCTCGCCTAAGTTATCAAAATCCTGCCGAGTGAAGAGCAATCCTCTCACTCGGGGGCTTAGCTGCAGTCCAAGCACTCGCCTAAGTTATAAAAATCCTACCGAATGAAGAGCAACCCTCTCACTCGGAGGCTTAGCTGCAGCTTCGTGCTCGCCTAAGTTATCAAAATCCTGCCGAGTGAAGAGCAATCCTCTCACTCGGGGGCTTAGCTGCAGCCATGTGCTCGCCTAAGGTATAAAAATCCTACCGAGTGAAGAGCAACCCTCTCACTCGAGGGCTTAGCTGCAGCCCAGTGCTCGCCTAAGTGGACTAAAGAATAAGTCGATTGCAGTACAGGCACCTTGCTTTGAACCTGCAAAAGACATTCCGAGCCGAAGGCAATCGTATTCAAGCACCAAATCCAAGTTTGAATCGACATCTAAAGGAACCCAAAGAGCTCAGGCGTCAAGCCTGTTAAGGTTTGTCGGTTACAATTCCACTCGGCATACCGAGGCAAATTTAAAGCGTCGAGCCAGAAGGAGTTTTTTACCCCTCCTGTGGAGGGCTGGAAGGTGCAACAAATTCATCAAGGTCAATCCCGTCGGCGATCCGAGTGGCAGCTGCAAGGAAAGTTTCCATAAAAGACCTGAAGTCGTGCTTCTTGGTATTGGCCACCCGAAGGGCCGCCAGCTTCTCTTCTCGCGCATCTTTGTAGTGGACTCGGGCCAGACACAGAGCGACATCTGCACCACACCGAGCCGAGGACTTCTTCCACTCCTGCACTCGACCAGGGATCGCGTTCAAGCGGGCCATCAGCGACTCAAGGTCATTCTGAAGTGTCTCCTCAGGCCAGAGCATCGAGTAGATGCGAGATGTGGCGGCCTTCAGCCTTGCGAGATAGTCCACGACAGCTGCAACACGAGACTCCAGTCGGAAAACATCCATGGCAACTTCGTCGTTCACCGGAGAATTGACGGGGTCGAAGTTTGGCTCCAGTCGGCTGGTTTCTTCTTCAAAGTTTTGACAAAATTCTGCAAGGATGATCACTAAGTCAAGGGGATAGTCGAATGGAAAAAGCCACAATTGGAAATATTTGCCAAACATGGAGGTTTACCTTCAAGCATAAGAAACAGCTTCTTGGCAAGGCCACTCAGGAAGACCTCCAGTTCAGTTTTCTTCTCAGTCAATTTGCGGACTTGGTCGGTCAGGGCAGCTTTATCAGTTTTCAGTCGACTGACCTCCTTGTTGGCAATCCCAAGAGCAGCTTTCAGATTGGTATTGTCTTGTTCGAGCTTGGTGACTGAAGCTAACTTCTCGTCAGCAAGCTTGATCTTCTCAGCTAGCTCAAGGTCTTTCTTCTGCTGGGCCTCCCTTACCTTACCTGCAAGTTACAGCAAGATCAGATTTTGAAACAAGCAAGGGGAAAAGCAATCGTCAGGGTCTCACCAAACATACCTTCGGTCTCCTCCTTTGCCTTCGTCAGTTTCTCCTGAACCAGCTTCAAGCTCAGCTCGACTTGAGTATGTTTTTGTTCCAGCTCTGAGTAGTGAGCCACAAGATCACAAGAGTTCTGCGAAGAACCAATCGACTAAACGTCAAAAATAATTCACTTCCGAGTGAAAAAGCGAAAAACACACGTTTCTAAGACTACAGCCGAATACAAGCATTCGACCGTAGTCTCGGGGACTACACCCAGTGGGTGCACTCAGCGTGCCCCCACTAATCCCGATGAAGACAAAGTCGACCAGTCGACCCCAAAAAAAAAGTGCGAGGTGCATTCTCTAAGACTGTGATCAACTGCAAGCAGTCGACCACAGTCTCGGGGACTACACCCAGTGGGTGCACTCAGCGTGCCCCCACCGGTTTGTGAAATCCAGTCGACCAGTCGACTGACAGAAAGATCGACATCATAAAGCCTAAGGCCGACTGCCAGCAGTCGACCTTAGCCTTGGGGACTACACCCAGCGGGTGCACTCAGCGTGCCCCCGCTAACACGGAGTTTGTTTGACACACCCAGTGGGTGACTACTATGAATTCCGGAAAAGAAAAGTTTTTGGTAGCATATCCAACAGAACAAACAGCGGTCGACTGACCTGGACATTGCTTTGGAGGGCAGAACTGGCGTCATAAGCTGCCTGGCTCGCGTCCCGGATGGTCTTCAGCTGCTCCATCATGAGTCCCGCCTGGCGTATTGCCTCCTTCGCTGCACCAGCTTGGTCCTCTGGGACGTGGTGCATCGTGAAGAGAGAGGGCTGCTGGGCACTCGTCAGTGGATTTGCGAAGGACACCGTGTGTCGAGTTGTGTTCTCTTCCTCCACAGTCAGAATCTCAGGCGCCGTCACATCCTGAAGCACCTTACTGGCGGACGCTTTCCGACTCCTCCTGCGTGCCAGTGGTTCTTCATCCTCGTCGTCGTCAGGGAGATTGATAACAGTGTTGGGTGGAGCTGCGGAGAAGAATCAGGATCAGAGATCGCGAGTCAGTAGACTAAGAACGGTGTTAAGAATACAGTACCTGGGTTCGAAGTTGCTGCATGCTCCATCTCGTGGTCATCAGCCCGGGCCGAGGTCTCAGAAGTAGCAGCACTGCAACTCCAAAGGATCAGTCGACTAACTTCAGCGTCGACCAGAGATAAAGTTCACACAAAATGAGAAGACTCAAACGACACAATTACCCTGATATGGTGGGGATGGACACCTTCATCTTCGGCAGGAGCTTGGTCGGCTTTGGCGGAGCCCCCCTAGGCTGCTTCGGCGCCTTTTCAGTCGGCGCTGGAGAAGTGGTCCTAGGGCGCTTGGTCGACTGCGTCGCAACCCCCTTGCCACGTTCAGTCGAAGGGTCGTGGACGAGCTTCGACCGCCTTTCCGAGCGCGGTGGCACGACCTCCTCCTCTTCCTCCTCGTCTTCGGCGTCATCATCATCGCCGTCGTCATCATCATCGTCGTCGTCGTCCCCTGCAATGTCCGAGTCCCATTCCTCCTCGTCCTGGCTCTCGCCCCCACTCGCCTCACCCTCCTCAGTCGGAGTTTGTGCCCCATTGGGCATCGAGTACAGCTTGGTGAGGGCCTAGCAGATATCAAGACAATGATCAGTTGACCAGTCGGCAGAGTAGACAGAGATGAATGCGACAGGAATGCAGTGGAGAGCAGGGCAAGTGTACCTTATTTGGATCACTATTGTGGTCGAGTGGAGGAATCCTTCTGGCTCCGCGTGGGTTGTCCTTGTTTCCGGTGACGGCTACCATCCATCTTTCCAGAGTGACATCGTCGACTGCTTCTGGATGGACTCTAGTCTCGTCTTCGGTCCCACAGTACAACCACATGCAGTGGCTCCGGAACTGGAGGGGCTGGATGCGACGCCTGAGGAAGACCTCCAGGAGATCCATGCCCGTCACTCCCTCCTGAACCAACTGCACCACGCGCTCCATCAACATCTTCACATCAGCTTTCTCCTCCGGGATCAACTTCAGAGAGGAGGGCTTGTTCACTCGGTCCATGGTAAACTGTGGGAGTCCACTCGACTGTCCCGGCGTCGACTGGTCCCGGCAGTAGAACCAGGTCGACTGCCAGCCTCTGACTGACTCGGGAAAGGTCATGGGTGGAAAGGTGCTCTTGTTCCTCACCTGGATGCCCAAACCCCCACACATTTGGACGTCTCGGGTATTTTCGTCGCCTGGACTCGCCTTCTTCACGGTCTGAGAGCGACACGTGAATATATGCTTGAACGAACCCCAGTGCGGTCGACAGCCCAAGAAACCCTCACACATGGACAAGAACGCAGCAAGATAGGCAATGGAGTTTGGGGTAAAATGGTGGAGCTGCGCTCCGAAGAAATTCAAGAAGCCACGAAAGAAAACACTCGGCGGCAAGGAAAACCCACGATCCACATGGGTGGCCAAAAGCACACACTCACCCTCTTCTGGCTGAGGCTGCCACTCCTTCCCCGGAAGCCTCGCAGCTCCGTGGGGGATCAAGCCCTCGTTGGCCATGTCGAGAATGTCATTCTCAGTGATGGTCGACTGGATCCAGTCTCCTTGGACCCAGCCTTTCGGCAGGCGGGATCTGGACGAGGACCCTCCGCGGCTGGTGGATCTCCCCTTCGCCTTCTCCGACGCCGACGCCTTCTTTGCATGCTCCAGCGCCGCCGTCTTCTCCTTGGCCATGGTCACCGGCGAGATGCGCGAAGGGAAGTGGTGCGGGGGCGAGAACGAGCACGCTGAGCAGGGAGGAAGGAAGCAGAGAGAGGGGGAGAATGCTAAGGCGCAGCACAGAAATCCTCGCCGGGCACATTTATAAGGTCCCTTCCGAGTGGATGACAGGTGGGCCCGGTCGATCTAATCATATCTGGAACAGTTATGCAGACGGGATACGTGGCGAAAAAGGCGGCGCGGAGATCGAGGCGTCCATGCCCCGTCCCATCCGAACGCCGCGGTCCGCCCCGCTTCGCGCACGCCCCAAAATATCGCATCCCGCGGAATCCGTGAGCAACTAATCAGTCTGTCAGGCGCGGTGTTTCCGGCGATCCGTCGCTCGGAGATCGTCGAAGCCTGAAAGATCACTCGACGCAAAAACAGAATGGATCAAGTCGACTGAAGGCAAGTTGTTTCCTATCGACAAAGGTATTCTTTGGTCCAGAACAACGCACAACCGGAGCGCAAAGGTTAATCGGAAACGACATCAACTCCTTCTTCACTCGAAGCCTCAATCCATTCGGGGGCTAATGATGGGGTTATGTACCTAGGGTAGGGTCATGGACCTGATCCAAGTAACTTACCCTAGGACATCCTTAGAAGAGGTCGCCTTCCAGTCGACCAACGAGGATTCACTCGACTGGCCTGAAGGACTCGACCACGAAGACTCACTCGACCACCAGGAGGTCAAGAGGCACTCTGCACTGCAACGGCCTGTAATCAAGTAGACTTTATGATAGTAAAGGCCTTTATGTGGGGCGTTACCAGTAACGCCCCAGACTTAACTCATCTTAAACCCTCTCCTACGTGGGCTGGCTGGGGTCCTGGCGCACTCTATATAAGCCACCCCCCTCCACAGGCAGAAGGGTTCGGCACCTTGTAGTTCATA
>NC_057807.1:668686259-668690701 GCF_018294505.1 Triticum aestivum | reverse complement strand
GAACTCGTACATCCTTTGTGCTTACAACCTCTCCATAGCTAGGACCTTGCCTCTCCATACCTACCCCCCACTCTACTGTCAGGCTTAGAACCACGACAGTTGGCGCCCACCGTGGGGCAGGTGTTTTAGCGATTTTGTGGAGAAGTTGCAATTCTTCCGAGTACTTTCATCATGGTGTCTGCTGGAGTTTTGGTCGAGGGTCAAGAGATCCGTCTCGGCACTCTCACCTTCATCGCCGACGACTCCGCATGGCTCCAGGAGGCTCCACTCGACGTAGATGCGCTCCCCGTCCGCGGTGCGACGCATTTTCGCGCATGTGTCCGCGGCGTTCTGCTGCGGCAACCGTCGACCCAGTATCGGTCGGCTCCTCCATCGTCCACCCTCCCGGTCTCCCGCCAGCGCAAGCGCTCAGGCCGGTCGAGGCTTCAGCGATGGGTGAGTCACGCGGTGGCTCGCCAATCGGCCACTACCCAAGTTGCGGCAATCGAGCCCAACGAATCTCTCTACGGCTTGTTCGATCAGTCGACTGGCTCCATAGAGACTGCATCCGAGTGCAGAAGCAGTGATCCTGAATTTTACCCCAAACTCCATTGCCTATCTTGCTGCGTTCGTGTCCATGTGTGAGGGTTTCTTGGGCTGTCGACCGCACTGGGGTTTGTTCAAGCATATATTCACGTGTCGCTCTCAGACCGTGAAGAAGGCGAGTCCAGGCGACGAAAAGACCCGAGTCGTCCAAATGTGTGGGGGTTTGGGCATCCAGGTGAGGAACAAGAGCACCTTTCCACCCATGACCTTTCCCGAGTCAGTCAGAGGCTGGCAGTCGACCTGGTTCTACTGCCGGGACCAGTCGACGCCGGGACAGTCGAGTGGACTCCCACAGTTTACCATGGACCGAGTGAACAAGCCCTCCTCTCTGAAGTTGATCCCGGAGGAGAAAGCTGATGTGAAGATGTTGATGGAGCGCGTGGTGCAGTTGGTTCGGGAGGGAGTGACGGGCATGGATCTCCTGGAGGTCTTCCTCAGGCGTCGCATCCAGCCCCTCCAGTTCCGGAGCCACTGCATGTGGTTGTACTGTGGGACCGAAGACGAGACTAGAGTCCATCCAGAAGCAGTCGACGATGTCACTCTGGAAAGATGGATGGTAGCCGTCACCGGAAACAAGGACAACCCACGCGGAGCCAGAAGGATTCCTCCACTCGACCACAACAGTGATCCAAATAAGGTACACTTGCCCTGCTCTCCACTGCATTCTTGTCGCATTCATCTCTGTCTACTCTGCCGACTGGTCGACTGATCATTGTCTTGATATCTGCTAGGCCCTCACCGAGCTGTACTCGATGCCCAATGGGGCACAAACTCCGACTGAGGAGGGTGAGGCGAGTGGGGGCGAGAGCCAGGACGAGGAGGAATGGGACTTCGACGTTGCAGGGGACGACGACGACGATGATGATGACGACGGCGATGATGATGACGCCGAAGACGAGGAGGAAGAGGAGGAGGTCGTGCCACCGCGCTCGGAAAGGCGGTCGAAGCTCGTCCACGACCCTTCGACTGAACGTGGCAAGGGGGTTGCGACGCAGTCGACCAAGCGCCCTAGGACCACTTCTCCAGCGCCGACTGAAAAGGCGCCGAAGCAGCCTAGGGGGGCTCCGCCGAAGCCGACCAAGCTCCTGCCGAAGATGAAGGTGTCCATCCCCACCATATCAGGGTAATTGTGTCGTTTGTGTCTTCTCATTTTGTGTGAACTTTATCTCTGGTCGACGCTGAAGTTAGTCGACTGATCCTTTGGAGTTGCAGTGCTGCTACTTCTGAGACCTCGGCCCGGGCTGATGACCACGAGATGGAGGATGCGGCAACTTCGAACCCAGGTACTGTATTCTTAACACCGTTCTTAGTCTACTGACTCGCGATCTCTGATCCTGATTCTTCTCCGCAGCTCCACCCAACACTGTTATCAATCTCCCTGACGACGACGAGGATGAAGAACCACTGGCACGCAGGAGGAGTCGGAAAGCGTCCGCAAATAAGGTGCTTCAGGATGTGACGGCGCCTGAGATTCTGACTGTGGAGGAAGAGAACACCACTCGACACACGGTGTCCTTCGCAAATCCACTGACGAGTGCCCAGCAGCCCTCTCTCTTCACGATGCACCACGTCCCAGAGGACCAAGCTGGTGCAGCGAAGGAGGCAATACGCCAGGCGGGACTCATGATGGAGCAGCTGAAGACCATCCGGGACGCGAGCCAGGCAGCTTATGACGCCAGTTCTGCCCTCCAAAGCAATGTCCAGGTCAGTCGACCGCTGTTTGTTCTGTTGGATATGCTACCAAAAACTTTTCTTTTCCGGAATTCATAGTAGTCACCCACTGGGTGTGTCGAACAAACTCCGTGTTAGCGGGGGCACGCTGAGTGCACCCGCTGGGTGTAGTCCCCAAGGCTAAGGTCGACTGCTGGCAGTCGACCTTAGGCTTTATGATGTCGATCTTTCTGTCAGTCGACTGGTCGACTGGATTTCACAAACCGGTGGGGGCACGCTGAGTGCACCCACTGGGTGTAGCCCCCGAGACTGTGGTCGACTGCTTGCAGTTGATCACAGTCTTAGAGAATGCACCTCGCACTTTTTTTTTGGGGTCGACTGGTCGACTTTGTCTTCATCGGGATTAGTGGGGCCACCCTGAGTGCACCCACTGGGTGTAGTCCCCGAGACTACGGTCGAATGCTTGTATTCGGCTGTAGTCTTAGAAACGTGTGTTTTTCGCTTTTTCACTCGGAAGTGAATTATTTTTGACGTTTAGTCGATTGGTTCTTCACAGAACTCTTGTGATCTTGTGGCTCGCTACTCAGAGCTGGAACAAAAACATACTCAAGTCGAGCTGAGCTTGAAGCTGGTTTAGGAGAAACTGACGAAGGCAAAGGAGGAGACCGAAGGTATGTTTGGTGAGACCCTGACGACTGCTTTTCCCCTTGCTTGTTTCAAAATCTGATCTTGCTGTAACTTGCAGGTAAGGTAAGGGAGGCCCAGCAGAAGAAAGACCTTGAGCTAGCTGAGAAGACCAAGCTTGCTGACGAGAAGTTAGCTTCAGTCACCAAGCTCGAACAAGACAATACCAATCTGAAAGCTGCTCTTGGGATTGCCAACAAGGAGGTCAGTCGACTGAAAACTGATAAAGCTGCCCTGACCGACCAAGTCAGCAAATTGACTGAGAAGAAAACTGAACTGGAGGTCTTCCTGAGTGGCCTTGCCAAGAAGCTGTTTCTTATGCTTGAAGGTAAACCTCCATGTTTGGCAAATATTTCCAATTGTGGCTTTTTCCATTCGACTATCCCCTTGACTTAGTGATCATCCTTGCAGAATTTTGTCAAAACTTTGAAGAAGAAACCAGCCGACTGGAGCCAAACCTCGACCCCGTCAATTCTCCGGTGAACGACGAAGTTGCCATGGATGTTTTCCGACTGGAGTCTCATGTTGCAGCTGTCGTGGACTATCTCGCAAGGCTGAAGGCCGCCACATCTCGCATCGACTCGACGCTCTGGCCTGAGGAGACACTTCAGAATGACCTTGAGTCACTGATGGCCCGCTTGAACACGATCCCTGGTCGAGTGCAGGAGTGGAAGAAGTCCTCGGCTCGGTGTGGTGCAGATGTCGCTCTGTGTCTGGCCCGAGTCCACTACAAAGATGCGCGAGAAGAGAAGCTGGCGGCCCTTCGGGTGGCCAATACCAGGAAGCACGACTTCAGGTCTTTTATGGAAACTTTCCTTGCAGCTGCCACTCGGATTGCCGACGGGATTGACCTTGATGAATTTGTTGCACCTTCCAGTCCTCCACAGGAGGGGTAAAAAACTCCTTCTGGCTCGACGCTTTAAATTTGCCTCGGTATGCCGAGTGGAATTGTAACCGACAAACCTTAACAGGCTTGACGCCTGAGCACTTTCGGTTCCTTTAGATGTCGATTCAAACTTGGATTTGGTGCTTGAATACGATTGCCTTCGGCTCGGAATGTCTTTTGCAGGTTCAAAGCAAGGTGCCTGTACTGCAATCGACTTATTCTTTAGTCCACTTAGGCGAGCACTGGGCTGCAGCTAAGCCCTCGAGTGAGAGGGTTGCTCTTCACTCGGTAGGATTTTTATACCTTAGGCGAGCACATGGCTGCAGCTAAGCCCCCGAGTGAGAGGATTGCTCTTCACTCGGCAGGATTTTGATAACTTAGGCGAGCACGAAGCTGCAGCTAAGCCTCCGAGTGAGAGGGTTGCTCTTCATTCGGTAGGATTTTTATAACTTAGGCGAGTGCTTGGACTGCAGCTAAGCCCCCGAGTGAGAGGATTGCTCTTCACTCGGCAGGATTTTGATAACTTAGGCGAGCACGAAGCTGCAGCTAAGCCTCCGAGTGAGAGGGTTGCTCTTCATTCGGTAGGATTTTTATAACTTAGGCGAGTGCTTGGACT
>NC_057807.1:668664402-668681838 GCF_018294505.1 Triticum aestivum | reverse complement strand
GATAAATCCTGCCGCCAACAGTCGAGCCACTTCTTCACCGATGGCCTTTCTCTTCTGGACGGCGGACCGCCGAAGATGCTCTTTGACTGGTTTTGCAGACGAGTCGACTCTTAGGCGATGCTCAGCCAGTCCCCTGGGAACACCTGGCATGTCAGCGGGCTTCCATGCAAAAATGTCCCAGTTCTCACGGAGGAACTGGATGAGCGCTTCTTCCTATTTTGGGTCGAGTGTTGTGGAGATGCGGGTTGGAGCTGCTTCGGGGTCGGTCGGGTGAATGTGAACAGGCTTCGTCTCACCGGACGGCTGGAATGCAGACTCTGTGGCGGGCTTCTTGGATCGCAGCAAGTCACTCGGATCTGCGTTTTGCTTGTATTCTTCGAACTCGACCGCTGTCACTTGGGAATCGGCAATCTTGGAACCCTTCTAAAAGTACTCCTCTGCCTTTTTCCTATCACCGGTGACAGTGATCACACCTTTGGGACCGGGCATCTTCAATTTGAGGTACACGTAACATGGTTGAGCCATGAACCGTGCATAGGCTGGTCTCCCCAAAATGGCATGATATGCACTTTGAAAATCCACGACCTCAAACGTCAACTTTTCTTTGCGAAAATGCTTCGAATCACAAAACACTACGTCCAAAGCTATCTGGCCGAGTGACTCGGCCTTCTTCCCTGGTATAACTCCATGAAAGCTCATGTTACTAGTGCTCAGTCGGGACATCGGAATGCCCATACCTTTCAATGTGTCTGCATATAACAGATTCAGCCCACTTCCACCATCCATCAGCACCTTTGTCAGTCGAGTGCCTTCGACAACTGGATCGACCACCAAAGCTTGCCTCCCAGGGGTGGCAATATGAGTCGGGTGATCAGATTGGTCGAATGTGATGGGTGTTTGAGACCACTTCAGATAATTTGCCTTTGCTGGGGCAACCATGTTCACCTCTCGGTTAATCACTTTCAATCGACTTCTGCTTTCCACATCTGCAAAGATCATCAGAGTGGAGTTGATATGCGGATATCCTCCCTCACTGTCCTCTTTGTCTTCGGCCTTGTCCGACTCCTTCTCCTTGTCCTTAGACTGTTTTCCCTGAAACTGCTGGATCAGGAGTCGACATTGGCGAGTGGTGTGCTTTGGGTAAATGATATTCCCCTCTTCGTATTTCTTCGTGTGAATGTGACATGGCATATCCAACACGTCGTTCCCTTCTTTATCCTTTACCTTCTTGGGGTTCCAGGATCCTTTTGGTTTCCCCTTAAACTTTCCTTGAGTCACGGCCAGAGCCTCTCCAGGAGCTGCCGGTTCAGCCTTCCGCTTCTGTTTCCGACTGGTGTTTCCCTTTTCCGACTGACTCGGCTTGTGCTTGCCGCTTCGGAGTTGGTCTTCTTCTTCACCATTGGCGTACTTGGTAGCAATCTCCATCATCCGACTCAAGGTCATGTCACCGGTTCGACCAAATTTCAAACTCAGTTCTCTGTTCTTGACGCCGTCTTTGAAGGCGCAAACTGCCTGATGATCGGACACATTCTCTACAGTGTGGTGCAAAGTGATCCACCTCTGAATATACTCTCTGAGAGTCTCATTAGCTTTCTGCACACAGACTTGCAACTTTGTCAATCCAGCTGGTCGCTTGCAAGTCCCTTCAAACGTTCTGACGAACACTCGGGACAGATCTTCCCAAGTGTAAATGTTGCTAGGAGGTAACTGAGTCAACCATGCCCTGGCAGAACCTTCCAACATGAGGGGCAAATGCTTCATGGCCACCTCGTCGTTCCCACCACCAATCTGAACTGCCACTCGGTAGTCTTCAAGCCAAGTTTCAGGCTTAGACTCACCAGTGAACTTGCTGACTCCTGTTGCCAACCTGAAATTGGGGGGAATAACTGCGGCTCTGATAGCTCTGCTGAAACATTCGGGACCAGAAACATGCACTCGACTGCTTGTGGGTACATCTCTGTCGAGTGCGCCTCGATGGGCTCTGTTCCGGTCGACCAACCCTTGCACGATAATGGACCGCGTGTCGAAGCCTGGTTCTCTAGTGTCAACTAGAACCCTACGTCCTGTACTGTACTGACGCCTATCATCTGGCTGCCGAGGAGCGTAAGACCCACCCCTCGGAGGGGAATAGGGCACTCGACGCCTATCATCTCGGTCGAATCTGTCGCCATATTGATCTCGCCGATTCTCGCGCCCTTCGTGCCGCGGAGGCAATCTGGGGCTGTGAGCCGACTGAACCGTATTCACAGTGACGGATCGACTGTGAATTCTGTTGCGCGACTGAGACACGGCTGAATTCTGATCTCCTGCTGCCCAGAGCAGATCCCTGATCTGCAGCAAACCTCTGCCAGCTTCCGACTGCGAAGGCTGGATGGACTCTGCTATACGGGCCGCAGCTGCTAAATTCTGAATTGGGGTTCGATATACCTGAGTCGGCGGGAAGAGTTGACGTCGACTGGTGTCGGGAACTCGTTGCCGCGCGCGCTCGTCGAGTGCTCGCTGAAGGTTCTCCAGTCGAGTGCGCTCGGCCAAATTGGCCAGACGCGCCTCCTCCAAGGCACGAGCCTCGGGGGTTTCTCCTGCGATGGGAATACGCAGGGAATCCTCGTTTCTGCGGCGAAGTTCCTCTCTTTGCAGAGAGTCGAGTGGCTCGGGCTGGTACTCTTCGTAGCCTCGTGCAGGGTCGCCGCCGTCACCTGCTCCACCACCACGGGCGAAGCTAGGAGGACTGTGGGGCCCGTCGACCATCAAGATTTCCGCCGCTGGATCACTGCTTCCGCACTCGGATGCAGTCTCTACGGAGCCAGTCGACTGATCGAACAAGCCGTAGAGAGATTCGTTGGGCTCGATTGCCGCAACTTGGGTAGTGGCCGATTGGCGAGCCACCGCGTGACTCACCCATCGCTGAAGCCTCGACCGGCCTGAGCGCTTGCGCTGGCGGGAGACCGGGAGGGTGGACGATGGAGGAGCCGACCGATACTGGGTCGACGGTTGCCGCAGCAGAATGCCGCGGACACATGCGCAAAAATGCGTCGCACCGCGGATGGGGAGCGCATCTACGTCGAGTGGAGCCTCCTGGAGCCATGCGGAGTCGTCGGCGATGAAGGTGAGAGTGCCGAGACGGATCTCTTGACCCTCGACCAAAACTCCAGCAGACACCATGATGAAAGTACTCGGAAGAATTGCAACTTCTCCACAAAATCGCTAAAACACCTGCCCCACAGTGGGCGCCAACTGTCGTGGTTCTAAGCCTGACGGTAGAGTGGGGGGTAGGTATGGAGAGGCAAGGTCCTAGCTATGGAGAGGTTGTAAGCACAAAGGATGTACGAGTTCAGGCCCTTCTCGGAAGAAGTAACAGCCCTACGTCTCGGAGCCCGGAGGCGGTCGAGTGGATTATGAGTGTATGAACTACAAGGTGCCGAACCCTTCTGCCTGTGGAGGGGGGTGGCTTATATAGAGTGCGCCAGGACCCCAGCCAGCCCACGTAGGAGAGGGTTTAAGATGAGTTAAGTCTGGGGCGTTACTGGTAACACCCCACATAAAGGCCTTTACTATCATAAAGTCTACTTGATTACAGGCCGTTGTAGTGCAGAGTGCCTCTTGACCTCCTGGTGGTCGAGTGAGTCTTCGTGGTCGAGTCCTTCAGGCCAGTCGAGTGAATCCTCGTTGGTCGACTGGAAGGCGACCTCTTCTAAGGATGTCCTAGGGTAAGTTACTTGGATCAGGTCCATGACCCTACCCTAGGTACATAACCCCATCATTAGCCCCCGAATGGATTGAGGCTTCGAGTGAAGAAGGAGTTGATGTCGTTTCCGATTAACCTTTGCGCTCCGGTTGTGCGCTGTTCTGGACCAAAGAATCCCTTTGTCGACAGGAAACAACTTGCCTTCAGTCGACTTGATCCATTCTGTTTTTGCGTCGAGTGATCTTTCAGGCTTCGACGATCTCCGAGCGACGGATCGCCGGAAACACCGCGCCTGACAGACTGATTTGTTGCTCGCGGATTCCGCGGGATGCGATATTTTGGGGCGCGCGCGAAGCGGGGCGGACCGCGGCGTTCGGATGGGACGGGGCATGGACGCCTCGATCTCCGCGCCGCCTTTTTCGCCACGTATCCCGTCTGCATAACTGTTCCAGATATGATTAGATCGACCGGGCCCACCTGTCATCCACTCGGAAGGGACCTTATAAATGTGCCCGACGAGGATTTCTGTGCTGCGCCTTAGCATTCTCCCCCTCTCTCTGCTTCCTTCCTCCCTGCTCAGCGTGCTCGTTCTCGCCCCCGCACCACTTCCCTTCGCGCATCTCGCCGGTGACCATCACCAAGGAGAAGACGGCGGCGCTGGAGCGTGCAAAGAAGGCGTCGGCGTCGGAGAAGGCGAAGGGGAGATCCACCAGCCGCGGAGGGTCCTTGTCCAGATCCCGCCTGCCGAAAGGCTGGGTCCAAGGAGACTGGATCCAGTCGACCATCACTGAGAATGACATTCTCGACATGGCCAACGAGGGCTTGATCCCCCACGGAGCTGCGAGGCTTCCGGGGAAGGAGTGGCAGCCTCAGCCAGAAGAGGGTGAGTGTGTGCTTTTGGCCACCCATGTGGATCGTGGGTTTTCCTTGCCGCCGAGTGTTTTCTTTCGTGGCTTCTTGAATTTCTTCGGAGCGCAGCTCCACCATTTTACCCCAAACTCCATTGCCTATCTTGCTGCGTTCGTGTCCATGTGTGAGGGTTTCTTGGGCTGTCGACCGCACTGGGGTTTGTTCAAGCATATATTCACGTGTCGCTCTCAGACCGTGAAGAAGGCGAGTCCAGGCGACGAAAAGACCCGAGTCGTCCAAATGTGTGGGGGTTTGGGCATCCAGGTGAGGAACAAGAGCACCTTTCCACCCATGACCTTTCCCGAGTCAGTCAGAGGCTAGCAGTCGACCTGGTTCTACTGCCGGGACCAGTCGACGCCGGGACAGTCGAGTGGACTCCCACAGTTTACCATGGACCGAGTGAACAAGCCCTCCTCTCTGAAGTTGATCCCGGAGGAGAAAGCTGATGTGAAGATGTTGATGGAGCGCGTGGTGCAGTTGGTTCGGGAGGGAGTGACGGGCATGGATCTCCTGGAGGTCTTCCTCAGGCGTCGCATCCAGCCCCTCCAGTTCCGGAGCCACTGCATGTGGTTGTACTGTGGGACCGAAGACGAGACTAGAGTCCATCCAGAAGCAGTCGACGATGTCACTCTGGAAAGATGGATGGTAGCCGTCACCGGAAACAAGGACAACCCACGCGGAGCCAGAAGGATTCCTCCACTCGACCACAACAGTGATCCAAATAAGGTACACTTGCCCTGCTCTCCACTGCATTCTTGTCGCATTCATCTCTGTCTACTCTGCCGACTGGTCGACTGATCATTGTCTTGATATCTGCTAGGCCCTCACCGAGCTGTACTCGATGCCCAATGGGGCACAAACTCCGACTGAGGAGGGTGAGGCGAGTGGGGGCGAGAGCCAGGACGAGGAGGATTGGGACTCGGACGTTGCAGGGGACGACGACGACGATGATGATGACGACGGCGATGATGATGACGCCGAAGACGAGGAGGAAGAGGAGGAGGTCGTGCCACCGCGCTCGGAAAGGCGGTCGAAGCTCGTCCACGACCCTTCGACTGAACGTGGCAAGGGGGTTGCGACGCAGTCGACCAAGCGCCCTAGGACCACTTCTCCAGCGCCGACTGAAAAGGCGCCGAAGCAGCCTAGGGGGGCTCCGCCGAAGCCGACCAAGCTCCTGCCGAAGATGAAGGTGTCCATCCCCACCATATCAGGGTAATTGTGTCGTTTGAGTCTTCTCATTTTGTGTGAACTTTATCTCTGGTCGACGCTGAAGTTAGTCGACTGATCCTTTGGAGTTGCAGTGCTGCTACTTCTGAGACCTCGGCCCGGGCTGATGACCACGAGATGGAGGATGCAGCAACTTCGAACCCAGGTACTGTATTCTTAACACCGTTCTTAGTCTACTGACTCGCGATCTCTGATCCTGATTCTTCTCCGCAGCTCCACCCAACACTGTTATCAATCTCCCTGACGACGACGAGGATGAAGAACCACTGGCACGCAGGAGGAGTCGGAAAGCGTCCGCCAGTAAGGTGCTTCAGGATGTGACGGCACCTGAGATTCTGACTGTGGAGGAAGAGAACACCACTCGACACACGGTGTCCTTCGCAAATCAACTGACGAGTGCCCAGCAGCCCTCTCTCTTCACGACGCACCACGTCCCAGAGGACCAAGCTGGTGCAGCGAAGGAGGCAATACGCCAGGCGGGACTCATGATGGAGCAGCTGAAGACCATCCGGGACGCGAGCCAGGCAGCTTATGACGCCAGTTCTGCCCTCCAAAGCAATGTCCAGGTCAGTCGACCGCTCTTTGTTCTGTTGGATATGCTACCAAAAACTTTTCTTTTCCGGAATTCATAGTAGTCACCCACTGGGTGTGTCGAACAAACTCCGTGTTAGCGGGGGCACGCTGAGTGCACCCGCTGGGTGTAGTCCCCAAGGCTAAGGTCGACTGCTGGCAGTCGGCCTTAGGCTTTAGGATGTCGATCTTTCTGTCAGTCGACTGGTCGACTGGATTTCACAAACCGGTGGGGGCACGCTGAGTGCACCCACTGGGTGTAGTCCCCGAGACTGTGGTCGAGTGCTTGCAGTTGATCACAGTCTTAGAGAATGCACCTCGCACTTTTTTTTGGGGTCGACTGGTCGACTTTGTCTTCATCGGGATTAGTGGGGGCACGCTGAGTGCACCCACTGGGTGTAGTCCCTGAGACTACGGTCGAATGCTTGTATTCGGCTGTAGTCTTAGAAACGTGTGTTTTTCGCTTTTTCACTCGGAAGTGAATTATTTTTGACGTTTAGTCGATTGGTTCTTCGCAGAACTCTTGTGATCTTGTGGCTCGCTACTCAGAGCTGGAACAAAAACATACTCAAGTCGAGCTGAGCTTGAAGCTGGTTCAGGAGAAACTGACGAAGGCAAAGGAGGAGACCGAAGGTATGTTTGGTGAGACCCTGACGACTGCTTTTCCCCTTGCTTGTTTCAAAATCTGATCTTGCTGTAACTTGCAGGTAAGGTAAGGGAGGCCCAGTAGAAGAAAGACCTTGAGCTAGCTGAGAAGATCAAGCTTGCTGACGAGAAGTTAGCTTCAGTCACCAAGCTCGAACAAGACAATACCAATCTGAAAGCTGCTCTTGGGATTGCCAACAAGGAGGTCAGTCGACTGAAAACTGATAAAGCTGCCCTGACCGACCAAGTCAGCAAATTGACTGAGAAGAAAACTGAACTGGAGGTCTTCCTGAGTGGCCTTGCCAAGAAGCTGTTTCTTATGCTTGAAGGTAAACCTCCATGTTTGGCAAATATTTCCAATTGTGGCTTTTTCCATTCGACTATCCCCTTGACTTAGTGATCATCCTTGCAGAATTTTGTCAAAACTTTGAAGAAGAAACCAGCCGACTGGAGCCAAACCTCGACCCCTTCAGTTCTCCGGTGAACGACGAAGTTTCCATGGATGTTTTCCGACTGGAGTCTCGTGTTGCAGCTGTCGTGGACTATCTCGCAAGGCTGAAGGCTGCCACATCTCGCATCGACTCGACGCTCTGGCCTGAGGAGACACTTCAGAATGACCTTGAGTCGCTGATGGCCCGCTTGAACACGATCCCTGGTCGAGTGCAGGAGTGGAAGAAGTCCTCGGCTCGGTGTGGTGCAGATGTCGCTCTGTGTCTGGCCCGAGTCCACTGCAAAGATGCGCGAGAAGAGAAGCTGGCGGCCCTTCGGGTGGCCAATACCAAGAAGCACGACTTCAGGTCTTTTATGGAAACTTTCCTTGCAGGTGCCACTCGAATCGCCGACGGGATTGACCTTGATGAATTTGTTGCACCTTCCAGCCCTCCACAGGAGGGGTAAAAAACTCCTTCTGGCTCGACGCTTTAAATTTGCCTCGGTATGCCGAGTGGAATTGTAACCGACAAACCTTAACAGGCTTGACGCCTGAGCATTTTCGGTTCCTTTAGATGTCGATTCAAACTTGGATTTGGTGCTTGAATACGATTGCCTTCGGCTCGGAATGTCTTTTGCAGGTTCAAAGCAAGGTGCCTGTACTGCAATCGACTTATTCTTTAGTCCACTCAGGCGAGCACTGGGCTGCAGCTAAGCCCTCGAGTGAGAGGGTTGCTCTTCACTCGGTAGGATTTTTATACCTTAGGCGAGCACATGGCTGCAGCTAAGCCCCCGAGTGAGAGGATTGCTCTTCACTCGGCAGGATTTTGATAACTTAGGCGAGCACGAAGCTGCAGCTAAGCCTCCGAGTGAGAGGGTTGCTCTTCATTCGGTAGGATTTTTATAACTTAGGCGAGTGCTTGGACTGCAGCTAAGCCCCCGAGTGAGAGGATTGCTCTTCACTCGGCAGGATTTTGATAACTTAGGCGAGCACGAAGCTGCAGCTAAGCCTCCGAGTGAGAGGGTTGCTCTTCATTCGGTAGGATTTTTATAACTTAGGCGAGTGCTTGGACTGCAGCTAAGCCCCCGAGTGAGAGGGTTGCTCTTCACTTGGTAGGATTTTTATAACTTAGGCGAGCACGAGGCTGCAGCTAAGCCTCCGAGTGAGAGGGTTGCTCTTCACTTGGTAGGATTTTTATAACTTAGGCGAGCACGAGGCTGCAGCTAAGCCTCTGAGTGAGAGGGTTGCTCTTCACTCGGTAGGATTTTTATAACTTAGGCGAGCACGAGGCTGCAGCTAAGCCTCCGAGTGGAAGGCTGGCTTACCACTCGGTAGGATTTTGATAATTTAGGCGAAACGGATTCGCAGCTAAGCCTCCGAGTGGGAGTCTGGCTCACCACTCGGTAGGATTTTTACAAACTTAGGCGAAACGGATTCGCAGCTAAGTCACCCACTGAGGGGAATTTCATTGGACAAAAATAAAAAGTGACAGATATTATGGAGGAACTACGACACTATTATTTTGAGGTCCATGAACTACAAAAGTACTTTATTGCAACTCATCCGAATGATAAAACTTAAGTGTAGAATGGGCGGAGTAGCTCCGCGTTCCAAGCTCGGGGCTCGTCGAAATTATGCTCGACGTTGTAAAGACAGTATGCCCCATTGTGGAGGACCTTGGTGACTATGAAGGGGCCTTCCCAAGAAGGAGCAAGCTTGTGTGGTTTGTGCTGATCCACTCGGAGAACCAAATCTCCTTCCTGGAAGGCTCGACCTCTCACATTTCGGGCGTGGAAACGACGCAGATCTTGTTGGTAGATGGTCGACCGGATCAGAGCCATCTCCCTTTCTTCCTCTAAAAGGTCGACTGCGTCCTGCCGCGCTTGTTCAGCTTCTGCTTCGTTGTAGATTTCAATTCGGGGAGCATTATGCAGAAGATCACTTGGTAAGACCGCTTCGGCTCCGTAGACCAAGAAGAATGGAGTTCTTCCGGTCGACCGATTAGGTGTGGTCCGCAGTCCCCAGAGTACAGAGGGAAGTTCATCGACCCAAGCTCCAGCCGCGTGTTTGAGATCACGCATCAGTCGAGGCTTCAATCCCTTAAGAATCAGTCCATTAGCTCGTTCTGCTTGTCCATTCGACTGCGGATGGGCGACTGAAGCATAGTCGACCCGTGTGCCCTGGGAGTCGCAGAAAGCTCTGAATTCTTCTGAGTCAAAGTTCGACCCATTATCCGTAATGATGCTGTGCGGGACTCCATATCTGAATATTAGTTCCCTGATGAAGCTAATAGCAGTACCGGTGTCAAGGCTCTTGATTGGTTTAGCCTCGATCCACTTGGTGAACTTGTCGACTGCCACTAGTACATGCGTGAAACCGCTTCGTCCTGTTCTCAAAGGACCGACCATGTCCAGCCCCCAAACTGCAAAAGGCCAGACGAGTGGGATGGTCTTCAAAGCTGACGCAGGCTTGTGCGACATATTCGAGTAGAACTGACATCCCTCGCACTTATCCACTATCTCTTTTGCCATCTCATTCTCCTTGGGCCAGTAAAATCAGGCTCGGTATGCTTTGGCCACGATGGTCCGAGAGGACGCATGATGACCACAGGTCCCCGAGTGAATATCGTTGAGGATGAGTCGACCTTCTTCTGGTGTTATGCACTTCTGACCGACTCCAGTCACGCTTTCTCTGTATAATTGTCCTTTGATTACGGTAAAGGCCTTAGATCGACGGACGATCTGTCGAGCCTCTTCCTCATCCTCCGGAAGCTCTTTCCTCAAGATATATGCGACATACGGAATCGTCCAGTCGGGAATGACCACCAAAACCTCCATGATCAAGTCGACCACCGCTGGGATTTCAACTTCAGTCGGATCTGTGGCGCTCTTGGGCTGCGGAGTTTCTTCGGTGAAAGGATCTTCTTTGACTGACGGAGTGTGTATATGCTCCAAGAACACACCACTCGGAATGGCTTCTCTCTTGGAACCTATCTTTGCTAGATCATCAGCTGCTTGATTTTTCAGTCGGGGTATATGATGGAGCTCCAACCCCTCGAACTTCTTTTCCAGCTTCCTCACTGCACTGCAGTATCCAGTCATGGCTGGGCTTCTCACGTCCCACTCTTTCATCACCTGATTGACCACTAAATCTGAGTCGCCATAGACCATTAGGCGACGGACGCCGAGTGAAATGGCCATGCGCAACCCATATAGGAGGGCCTCATATTCTGCCTCATTGTTGGAGCAATCAAAGTGAATCTGGAGCACATATCTGAGCTTATCTCCTCTGGGGGAAACCAGGACAACCCCAGCACCGGAACCATTCAACATCTTAGAGCCATCAAAAAACATGGTCCAATGCTCCGAGTGAACTTCAGTCGGCTGCTGTTGTTCAATCCACTCGGCGAGGAAATCTGCTATCGCCTGGGACTTAATGGCTTTCTTTGCCTCAAACTTGATATCAAGGGGAAGAAGTTCAATCGCCCATTTGGCCACTCGACCAGTTGCATCTCTGTTGTGCAAAATCTCTGATAGTGGAGCGTCGCTGACGACTGTGATGGAATGGTCAGAGAAATAATGAGCAACCTTCTTTGTGGTCATGTATATTCCATACACAAGCTTCTGATAATGAGGATATCTCTGCTTGGATGGAGTCAAGACTTCAGACAAATAATACACTGGGCGCTGAACTTTGAGAGCTTTTCCTTCTTCTTCCCGCTCGACCGTTAGCACAGTACTGACGACTTGTCCTGTGGCTGCGATGTAGAGCAACAGAGGCTCTTTGCTGATTGGAGCAGCAAGCACCGGCTGGGTAGAGAGCAGAGCTTTTAGCTCGGCAAACGCTGCATCAGCTTCTGGAGTCCACTCGAACTTGTCAGCCTTCTTCATCAGTCGGTAAAGAGGCAGTGCCTTTTCACCGAGTCGTGAGATGAATCGATTTAATGCGGCCAAGCATCCAGTAAGCTTCTGGACAACGTGCACTCGCACAGGGCGTTTCATTCGGAGAATAGTGCCAATCTTCTCTGGGTTAGCGTCGATTCCCCGTTCGGAAACGAGAAAACCGAGTAACTTGCCACCAGGAACTCCAAATGTGCACTTTGATGGATTGAGCTTGATATCATACCTTCTGAGGTTGGTAAATGTTTCGGCGAGGTCAGCGAGCAGGTCGGAACCTTTTCGTGACTTGACAACAATATCATCCATATAAGCTTCCACATTCCGACTGATTTGAGTGAGTAGACACTTCTGAATCATTCGCATAAATGTGGCTCCGGCATTCTTGAGGCCGAATGGCATGGTGATATAGCAGAAGCACCCGAATGTAGTGACTCACCCATCGCTGAAGCCTCGACCGGCCTGAGCGCTTGCGCTGGCGGGAGACCGGGAGGGTGGACGATGGAGGAGCCGACCGATACTGGGTCGACGGTTGCCGCAGCAGAACGCCGCGGACACATGCGCGAAAATGCGTCGCACCGCGGACGGGGAGCGCATCTACATCGAGTGGAGCCTCCTGGAGCCATGCGGAGTCGTCGGCGATGAAGGTGAGAGTGCCGAGACGGATCTCTTGACCCTCGACCAAAACTCCAGCAGACACCATGATGAAAGTACTCGGAAGAATTGCAACTTCTCCACAAAATCGCTAAAACACCTGCCCCACGGTGGGCGCCAACTGTCGTGGTTCTAAGCCTGACAGTAGAGTGGGGGGTAGGTATGGAGAGGCAAGGTCCTAGCTATGGAGAGGTTGTAAGCACAAAGGATGTACGAGTTCAGGCCCTTCTCGGAAGAAGTAACAGCCCTACGTCTCGGAGCCCGGAGGCGGTCGAGTGGATTATGAGTTTATGAACTACAAGGTGCCGAACCCTTCTGCCTGTGGAGGGGGGTGGCTTATATAGAGTGCGCCAGGACCCCAGCCAGCCCACGTAGGAGAGGGTTTAAGATGAGTTAAGTCTGGGGCGTTACTGGTAACGCCCCACATAAAGGCCTTTACTATCATAAAGTCTACTTGATTACAGGCCGTTGCAGTGCAGAGTGCCTCTTGACCTCCTGGTGGTCGAGTGAGTCTTCGTGGTCGAGTCCTTCAGGCCAGTCGAGTGAATCCTCGTTGGTCGACTGGAAGGCGACCTCTTCTAAGGATGTCCTAGGGTAAGTTACTTGGATCAGGTCCATGACCCTACCCTAGGTACATAACCCCATCATTAGCCCCCGAATGGATTGAGGCTTCGAGTGAAGAAGGAGTTGATGTCGTTTCCGATTAACCTTTGCGCTCCGGTTGTGCGCTGTTCTGGACCAAAGAATCCCTTTGTCGACAGGAAACAACTTGCCTTCAGTCGACTTGATCCATTCTGTTTTTGCGTCGAGTGATCTTTCAGGCTTCGACGATCTCCGAGCGACGGATCGCCGGAAACACCGCGCCTGACAGACTGATTTGTTGCTCGCGGATTCCGCGGGATGCGATATTTTGGAGCGCGCGCGAAGCGGGGCGGACCGCGGCGTTCGGATGGGACGGGGCATGGACGCCTCGATCTCCGCGCCGCCTTTTTCGCCACGTATCCTGTCTGCATAACTGTTCCAGATATGATTAGATCGACCGGGCCCACCTGTCATCCACTCGGAAGGGACCTTATAAATGTGCCCGGCGAGGATTTCTGTGCTGCGCCTTAGCATTCTCCCCCTCTCTCTGCTTCCTTCCTCCCTGCTCAGCGTGCTCGTTCTCGCCCCCGCACCACTTCCCTTCGCGCATCTCGCCGGTGACCATGGCCAAGGAGAAGACGGCGGCGCTGGAGCGTGCAAAGAAGGCGTCAGCGTCGGAGAAGGCGAAGGGGAGATCCACCAGCCGCGGAGGGTCCTCGTCCAGATCCCACCTGCCGAAAGGCTGGGTCCAAGGAGACTGGATCCAGTCGACCATCACTGAGAATGACATTCTCGACATGGCCAACGAGGGCTTGATCCCCCACGGAGCTGCGAGGCTTCCGGGGAAGGAGTGGCAGCCTTAGCCAGAAGAGGGTGAGTGTGTGCTTTTGGCCACCCATGTGGATCGTGGGTTTTCCTTGCCGCCGAGTGTTTTCTTTCGTGGCTTCTTGAATTTCTTCGGAGCGCAGCTCCACCATTTTACCCCAAACTCCATTGCCTATCTTGCTGCGTTCGTGTCCATGTGTGAGGGTTTCTTGGGCTGTCGACCGCACTGGGGTTTGTTCAAGCATATATTCACGTGTCGCTCTCAGACCGTGAAGAAGGCGAGTCCAGGCGACGAAAAGACCCGAGTCGTCCAAATGTGTGGGGGTTTGGGCATCCAGGTGAGGAACAAGAGCACCTTTCCACCCATGACCTTTCCCGAGTTAGTCAGAGGCTGGCAGTCGACCTGGTTCTACTGCCGGGACCAGTCGACGCCGGGACAGTCGAGTGGACTCCCACAGTTTACCATGGACCGAGTGAACAAGCCCTCCTCTCTGAAGTTGATCCCGGAGGAGAAAGCTGATGTGAAGATGTTGATGGAGCGCGTGGTGCAGTTGGTTCGGGAGGGAGTGACGGGCATGGATCTCCTGGAGGTCTTCCTCAGGCGTCGCATCCAGCCCCTCTAGTTCCGGAGCCACTGCATGTGGTTGTACTGTGGGACCAAAGACGAGACTAGAGT
Source organism: Triticum aestivum (assembly GCF_018294505.1). NCBI lineage: Eukaryota > Viridiplantae > Streptophyta > Magnoliopsida > Poales > Poaceae > Triticum > Triticum aestivum. Next base: position 668,667,739 of record NC_057807.1, on the reverse strand, counting down.
CCATCCAGAAGCAGTCGACGATGTCACTCTGGAAAGATGGATGGTAGCCGTCACCGGAAACAAGGACAACCCATGCGGAGCCAGAAGGATTCCTCCACTCGACCACAATAGTGATCCAAATAAGGTACACTTGCCCTGCTCTCCACTGCATTCTTGTCGCATTCATCTCTGTCTACTCTGCCGACTGGTCGACTGATCATTGTCTTGATATCTGCTAGGCCCTCACCGAGCTGTACTCGATGCCCAATGGGGCACAAACTCCGACTAAGGAGGGTGAGGCGAGTGGGGGCGAGAGCCAGGACGAGGAGGAATGGGACTCGGACGTTGCAGGGGACGACGACGACGATGATGATGATGACGGCGATGATGATGACGCCGAAGACGAGGAGGAAGAGGAGGAGGTCGTGCCACCGCGCTCGGAAAGGCGGTCGAAGCTCGTCCACGACCCTTCGACTGAACGTGGCAAGGGGGTTGCGACGCAGTCGACCAAGCGCCCTAGGACCACTTCTCCAGCGCCGACTGAAAAGGCGCCGAAGCAGCCTAGGGGGGCTCCGCCGAAGCCGACCAAGCTCCTGCCGAAGATGAAGGTGTCCATCCCCACCATATCAGGGTAATTGTGTCGTTTGAGTCTTCTCATTTTGTGTGAACTTTATCTCTGGTCGACGCTGAAGTTAGTCGACTGATCCTTTGGAGTTGCAGTGCTGCTACTTCTGAGACCTCGGCCCGGGCTGATGACCACGAGATGGAGGATGCAGCAACTTCGAACCCAGGTACTGTATTCTTAACACCGTTCTTAGTCTACTGACTCGCGATCTCTGATCCTGATTCTTCTCCGCAGCTCCACCCAACACTGTTATCAATCTCCCTGACGACACCGAGGATGAAGAACCACTGGCACGCAGGAGGAGTCGGAAAGCGTCCACCAGTAAGGTGCTTCAGGATGTGACGGCGCCTGAGATTCTGACTGTGGAGGAAGAGAACACCACTCGACACACGGTGTCCTTCGCAAATCCACTGACGAGTGCCCAGCAGCCCTCTCTCTTCACGACGCACCACGTCCCAGAGGACCAAGCTGGTGCAGCGAAGGAGGCAATACGGGACTCATGATGGAGCAGCTGAAGACCATCCGGGACGCGAGCCAGGCAGCTTATGACGCCAGTTCTGCCCTCCAAAGCAATGTCCAGGTCAGTCGACCGCTGTTTGTTCTGTTGGATATGCTACCAAAAACTTTTCTTTTCCGGAATTCATAGTAGTCACCCACTGGGTGTGTCAAACAAACTCCGTGTTAGCGGGGGCACGCTGAGTGCACCCGCTGGGTGTAGTCCCCAAGGCTAAGGTCGACTGCTGGCAGTCGGCCTTAGGCTTTATGATGTCGATCTTTCTGTCAGTCGACTGGTCGACTGGATTTCACAAACCGGTGGGGGCACGCTGAGTGGACCCACTGGGTGTAGTCCCCGAGACTGTGGTCGACTGCTTGCAGTTGATCACAGTCTTAGAGAATGCACCTCGCACTTTTTTTTGGGGGTCGACTGGTCGACTTTGTCTTCATCGGGATTAGTGGGGGCACGCTGAGTGCACCCACTGGGTGTAGTCCCCGAGACTACGGTCGAATGCTTGTATTCGGCTGTAGTTTTAGAAACGTGTGTTTTTCACTTTTTCACTCGGAAGTGAATTATTTTTGACGTTTAGTCGATTGGTTCTTCGCAGAACTCTTGTGATCTTGTGGCTCGCTACTCAGAGCTGGAACAAAAACATACTCAAGTCGAGCTGAGCTTGAAGCTGGTTCAGGAGAAACTAACGAAGGCAAAGGAGGAGACCGAAGGTATGTTTGGTGAGACCCTGACGACTGCTTTTCCCCTTGCTTGTTTCAAAATCTGATCTTGCTGTAACTTGCAGGTAAGGTAAGGGAGGCCCGGCAGAAGAAAGACCTTGAGCTAGCTGAGAAGATCAAGCTTGCTGACGAGAAGTTAGCTTCAGTCACCAAGCTCGAACAAGACAATACCAATCTGAAAGCTGCTCTTGGGATTGCCAACAAGGAGGTCAGTCGACTGAAAACTGATAAAGCTGCCCTGACCGACCAAGTCAGCAAATTGACTGAGAAGAAAACTGAACTGGAGGTCTTCCTGAGTGGCCTTGCCAAGAAGCTGTTTCTTATGCTTGAAGGTAAACCTCCATGTTTGGCAAATATTTCCAATTGTGGCTTTTTCCATTCGACTATCCCCTTGACTTAGTGATCATCCTTGCAGAATTTTGTCAAAACTTTGAAGAAGAAACCAGCCGACTGGAGCCAAACCTCGACCCCGTCAATTCTCCGGTGAACGACGAAGTTGCCATGGATGTTTTCCGACTGGAGTCTCGTGTTGCAGCTGTCGTGGACTATCTCGCAAGGCTGAAGGCCGCCACATCTCGCATCGACTCGACGCTCTGGCCTGAGGAGACACTTCAGAATGACCTTGAGTCGCTGATGGCCCGCTTGAACACGATCCCTGGTCGAGTGCAGGAGTGGAAGAAGTCCTCGGCTCGGTGTGGTGCAGATGTCGCTCTATGTCTGGCCCGAGTCCACTGCAAAGATGTGCGAGAAGAGAAGCTGGCGGCCCTTCGGGTGGCCAATACCAAGAAGCACGACTTCAGGTCTTTTATGGAAACTTTCCTTGCAGCTGCCACTCGGATCGCCGACGGGATTGACCTTGATGAATTTGTTGCACCTTCCAGCCCTCCACAGGAGGGGTAAAAAACTCCTTCTGGCTCGACGCTTTAAATTTGCCTCGGTATGCCGAGTGGAATTGTAACCGACAAACCTTAACAGGCTTGACGCCTGAGCACTTTCGGTTCCTTTAGATGTCGATTCAAACTTGGATTTGGTGCTTGAATACGATTGCCTTCGGCTCGGAATGTCTTTTGCAGGTTCAAAGCAAGGTGCCTGTACTGCAATCGACTTATTCGTTAGTCCACTTAGGCGAGCACTGGGCTGCAGCTAAGCCCTCGAGTGAGAGGGTTGCTCTTCACTCGGTAGGATTTTTATACCTTAGGCGAGCACATGGCTGCAGCTAAGCCCCCGAGTGAGAGGATTGCTCTTCACTCGGCAGGATTTTGATAACTTAGGCGAGCACGAAGCTGCAGCTAAGCCTCCGAGTGAGAGGGTTGCTCTTCATTCGGTAGGATTTTTATAACTTAGGCGAGTGCTTGGACTGCAGCTAAGCCCCCGAGTGAGAGGATTGCTCTTCACTCGGCAGGATTTTGATAACTTAGGCGAGCACGAAGCTGCAGCTAAGCCTCCGAGTGAGAGGGTTGCTCTTCATTCGGTAGGATTTTTATAACTTAGGCGAGTGCTTGGACT
>NC_057807.1:668650459-668663775 GCF_018294505.1 Triticum aestivum | reverse complement strand
GACTGCAGCTAAGCCCCCAAGTGAGAGGGTTGCTCTTCACTTGGTAGGATTTTTATAACTTAGGCGAGCACGAGGCTGCAGCTAAGCCTCCGAGTGAGAGGGTTGCTCTTCACTTGGTAGGATTTTTATAACTTAGGCGAGCACGAGGCTGCAGCTAAGCCTCCGAGTGAGAGGGTTGCTCTTCACTCGGTAGGATTTTTATAACTTAGGCGAGCACGAGGCTGCAGCTAAGCCTCCGAGTGGAAGGCTGGCTTACCACTCGGTAGGATTTTGATAACTTAGGCGAAACGGATTCGCAGCTAAGCCTCCGAGTGGGAGTCTGGCTCACCACTCGGTAGGATTTTTACAAACTTAGGCGAAACGGATTCGCAGCTAAGTCACCCACTGAGGGGAATTTCATTGGACAAAAATAAAAAGTGACAGATATTATGGAGGAACTATGACACTATTATTTTGAGGTCCATGAACTACAAAAGTACTTTATTGCAACTTATCCGAATGATAAAACTTAAGTGTAGAATGGGCGGAGTAGCTCCGCGTTCCAAGCTCGGGGCTCGTCGAAATTATGCTCGACGTTGTAAAGACGGTATGCCCCATTGTGGAGGACCTTGGTGACTATGAAGGGGCCTTCCCAAGAAGGAGCAAGCTTGTGTGGTTTGTGCTGATCCACTCGGAGAACCAAATCTCCTTCCTGGAAGGCTCGACCTCTCACATTTCGGGCGTGGAAACGGCGCAGATCTTGTTGGTAGATGGTCGACCGGATCAGAGCCATCTCCCTTTCTTCCTCTAAAAGGTCGACTGCGTCCTGCCGCGCTTGTTCAGCTTCTGCTTCATTGTAGATTTCAATTCGGGGAGCATTATGCAGAAGATCACTTGGTAAGACCGCTTCGGCTCCGTAGACCAAGAAGAATGGAGTTCTTCCGGTCGACCGATTAGGTGTGGTCCGCAGTCCCCAGAGTACAGAGGGAAGTTCATCGACCCAAGCTCCAGCCGCGTGTTTGAGATCACGCATCAGTTGAGGCTTCAATCCCTTAAGAATCAGTCCATTAGCTCGTTCTGCTTGTCCATTCGACTGCGGATGGGCGACTGAAGTGTAGTCGACCCGTGTGCCCTGGGAGTCGCAGAAAGCTCTGAATTCTTCTGAGTCAAAGTTCGACCCATTATCCGTAATGATGCTGTGCGGGACTCCATATCTGAATATTAGTTCCCTGATGAAGCTAACAGCAGTACCGGTGTCAAGGCTCTTGATTGGTTTAGCCTCGATCCACTTGGTGAACTTGTCGACTGCCACCAGTACATGCGTGAAACCGCTTCGTCCTGTTCTCAAAGGACCGACCATGTCCAGCCCCCAAACTGCAAAAGGCCAGACGAGTGGGATGGTCTTCAAAGCTGACGCAGGCTTGTGCGACATATTCGAGTAGAACTGACATCCCTCGCACTTATCCACTATCTCTTTTTCCATCTCATTCGCCTTGGGCCAGTAAAATCCGGCTCGGTATGCTTTGGCCACGATGGTCCGAGAGGACGCATGATGACCACAGGTCCCCGAGTGAATATCGTTGAGGATGAGTCGACCTTCTTCTGGTGTTATGCACTTCTGACCGACTCCAGTCACGCTTTCTCTGTATAATTGTCCTTTGATTACGGTAAAGGCCTTAGATCGACGGACGATCTGTTGAGCCTCTTCCTCATCCTCCGGAAGCTCTTTCCTCAAGATATATGCGACATACGGAATCGTCCAGTCGGGAATGACCACCAAAACCTCCATGATCAAGTCGACCACCGCTGGGATTTCAACTTCAGTCGGATCTGTGGCGCTCTTGGGCTGCGGAGTTTCTTCGGTGAAAGGATCTTCTTTGACTGACGGAGTGTGTATATGCTCCAAGAACACACCACTCGGAATGGCTTCTCTCTTGGAACCTATCTTTGCTAGATCATCAGCTGCTTGATTTTTTAGTCGGGGTATATGATGGAGCTCCAACCCCTCGAACTTCTTTTCCAGCTTCCTCACTGCACTTCAGTATCCAGTCATGGCTGGGCTTCTCACGTCCCACTCTTTCATCACCTGATTGACCACTAAATCCGAGTCGCCATAGACCATTAGGCGACGGACGCCGAGTGAAATGGCCATGCGCAACCCATATAGGAGGGCCTCATATTCTGCCTCATTGTTGGAGGAATCAAAGTGAATCTGCAGCACATATCTGAGCTTATCTCCTCTGGGGGAAACCAGGACAACCCCAGCACCGGAACCATTCAACATCTTAGAGCCATCAAAAAATATGGTCCAATGCTCCGAGTGAACTTCAGTCGGCTGCTGTTGTTCAATCCACTCGGCGAGGAAATCTGCTATCGCCTGGGACTTAATGGCTTTCTTTGCCTCAAACTTGATATCAAGGGGAAGAAGTTCAATCGCCCATTTGGCCACTCGACCAGTTGCATCTCTGTTGTGCAAAATCTCTGATAGTGGAGCGTCGCTGACGACTGTGATGGAATGGTCAGAGAAATAATGAGCAACCTTCTTTGTGGTCATGTATATTCCATACACAAGCTTCTGATAATGAGGATATCTCTGCTTGGATGGAGTCAAGACTTCAGACAAATAATACACTGGGCGCTGAACTTTGAGAGCTTTTCCTTCTTCTTCCCGCTCGACCGTTAGCACAGTACTGACGACTTGTCCTGTGGCTGTGATGTAGAGCAACAGAGGCTCTTTGCTGATTGGAGCAGCAAGCATCGGCTGGGTGGAGAGCAGAGCTTTTAGCTCGGCAAACGCTGCATCAGCTTCTGGAGTCCACTCGAACTTGTCAGCCTTCTTCATCAGTCGGTAAAGAGGCAGTGCCTTTTCACCGAGTCGTGAGATGAATCGATTTAATGCGGCCAAGCATCCAGTAAGCTTCTAGACATCGTGCACTCGCACAGGGCGTTTCATTCGGAGAATAGTGCCAATCTTCTCTGGGTTAGCGTCGATTCCCCGTTCGGAAACGAGAAAACCGAGTAACTTGCCACCAGGAACTCCAAATGTGCACTTTGATGGATTGAGCTTGATATCATACCTTCTGAGGTTGGTAAATATTTCGGCGAGGTCAGCGAGCAGGTCGGAACCTTTTCGTGACTTGACAACAATATCATCCATATAAGCTTCCACATTCCGACTGATTTGAGTGAGTAGACACTTCTGAATCATTCGCATAAATGTGGCTCCGGCATTCTTGAGGCCGAATGGCATGGTGATATAGCAGAAGCACCCGAATGGAGTGATGAAAGCTGTTTTTACCTCATCGGGCCCGTACAGACGGATCTGGTGGTACCCGGAGTAAGCATCTAAAAAAGACAACCTCTCGCATCCCGCGGTCGAGTCAACAATTTGATCTATGCGAGGGAGAGGAAAGTGATCTTTCGGGCAGGCCCGGTTGATGTGCTTGAAATCAATGCACATTCGGAGCGACTTGTCCTTCTTAGGAACCATGACGACATTAGCGAGCCACTCGGAGTGGTATATCTCTCGGATAAATCCTGCTGCCAACAGTCGAGCCACTTCTTCACCGATGGCCTTTCTCTTCTGGACGGCGGACCGCCGAAGATGCTCTTTGACTGGTTTTGCAGACGAGTCGACTCTTAGGCGATGCTCAGCCAGTCCCCTGGGAACACCTGGCATGTCAGCGGGCTTCCATGCAAAAATGTCCCAGTTCTCACGGAGGAACTGGATGAGCGCTTCTTCCTATTTTGGGTCGAGTGTTGTGGAGATGCGGGTCGGAGCTGCTTCGGGGTCGGTCGGGTGAATGTGAACAGGCTTCGTCTCACCGGACGACTGGAATGCAGACTCTGTGGCGGGCTTCTTGGATCGCAGCAAGTCACTCAGATCTGCGTTTTGCTTGTATTCTTCGAACTCGACCGCTGTCACTTGGGAATCGGCAATCTTGGAGCCCTTCTGAAAGCACTCCTCTGCCTTTTTCCTATCACCGGTGACAGTGATCACACCTTTGGGACCGGGCATCTTCAATTTGAGGTACACGTAACATGGTCGAGCCATGAACCGTGCATAGGCTGGTCTCCCCAAAATGGCATGATATGCACTTTGAAAATCCACGACCTCAAACGTCAACTTTTCTTTGCGAAAATGCTTCGAATCACCAAACACTACGTCCAAAGCTATCTGGCCGAGTGACTCGGCCTTCTTCCCTGGTATAACTCCATGGAAGCTCATGTTACTAGTGCTCAGTCGGGACATCAGAATGCCCATACCTTTCAATGTGTCTGCATACAATAAGTTCAGCCCACTTCCACCATCCATCAGCACCTTTGTCAGTCGAGTGCCTTCGACAACTGGATCGACCACCAAAGCTTGCCTCCCGGGGGTGGCAATATGAGTCGGGTGATCAGATTGGTCGAATGTGATGGGTGTTTGAGACCACTTCAGATAATTTGCCTTTGCTGGGGCAACCATGTTCACCTCTCGGTTAATCACTTTCAGTCGACTTCTGCTTTCCACATCTGCAAAGATCATCAGAGTGGAGTTGATATGCGGATATCCTCCCTCACTGTCCTCTTTGTCTTCGGCCTTGTCTGACTCCTTCTCCTTGTCCTTAGACTGTTTTCCCTGAAACTGCTGGATCAGGAGTCGACATTGGCGAGTGGTGTGCTTTGGGTAAATGATATTCCCCTCTTCGTCTTTCTTCGTGTGAATGTGACATGGCATATCCAACACGTCGTTCCCTTCTTTATCCTTTACCTTCTTGGGGTTCCAGGATCCTTTTGGTTTCCCCTTAAACTTTCCTTGAGTCACGGCCAGAGCCTCTCCAGGAGCTGCCGGTTCAGCCTTCCGCTTCTGTTTCCGACTGGTGTTTCCCTTTTCCGACTGACTCGGCTTGTGCTTGCCGCTTCGGAGTCGGTCTTCTTCTTCGCCATTGGCGTACTTGGTAGCAATCTCCATCATCCGACTGAAGGTCATGTCACCGGTTCGACCAAATTTCAAACTCAGTTCTCTGTTCTTGACACCGTCTTTGAAGGCGCAAACTGCCTGATGATCGGACACATTCTCTACAGTGTGGTGCAAAGTGATCCACCTCTGAATATACTCTCTGAGAGTCTCATTAGCTTTCTGCACGCAGACTTGCAACTCTGTCAATCCAGCTGGTCGCTTGCAAGTCCCTTCAAACGTTCTGACGAACACTCGGGACAGATCTTCCCAAGTGTAAATGCTGCTAGGAGGTAATTGAGTCAACCATGCCCTGGCAGAACCTTCCAACATGAGGGGCAAATGCTTCATGGCCACCTCGTCGTTCCCACCACCAATCTGAACTGCCACTCTGTAGTCTTCCAGGAGATTGAACTTCTTCCCCTTGATATCAAGTTTGAGGCAAAGAAAGCCATTAAGTCCCAGGCGATAGCAGATTTCCTCGCCGAGTGGATTGAACAACAGCAGCCGACTGAAGTTCACTCGGAGCATTGGACCATGTTTTTTGATGGCTCTAAGATGTTGAATGGTTCCGGTGCTGGGGTTGTCCTGGTTTCCCCCAGAGGAGATAAGCTCAGATATGTGCTCCAGATTCACTTTGATTCCTCCAACAATGAGGCAGAATATGAGGCCCTCCTATATGGGTTGCGCATGGCCATTTCACTCGGCGTCCGTCGCCTAATGGTCTATGGCGACTCGGATTTAGTGGTCAATCAGGTGATGAAAGAGTGGGACGTGAGAAGCCCAGCCATGACTGGATACTGCAGTGCAGTGAGGAAGCTGGAAAAGAAGTTCGAGGGGTTGGAGCTCCATCATATACCCCGACTGAAAAATCAAGCAGCTGATGATCTAGCAAAGATAGGTTCCAAGAGAGAAGCCATTCCGAGTGGTGTGTTCTTGGAGCATATACACACTCCGTCAGTCAAAGAAGATCCTTTCACCGAAGAAACTCCGCAGCCCAAGAGCGCCACAGATCCGACTAAAGTTGAAATCCCAGCGGTGGTCGACTTGATCATGGAGGTTTTGGTGGTCATTCCCGACTGGACGATTCTGTATGTCGCATATATCTTGAGGAAAGAGCTTCCGGAGGATGAGGAAGAGGCTCGACAGATCGTCCGTCGATCTAAGGCCTTTACCGTAATCAAAGGACAATTATACAGAGAAAGCGTGACTGGAGTCGGTCAGAAGTGCATAACACCAGAAGAAGGTCGACTCATCCTCAACGATATTCACTCGGGGACCTGTGGTCATCATGCGTCCTCTCGGACCATCGTGGCCAAAGCATACCGAGCCGGATTTTACTGGCCCAAGGCGAATGAGATGGCAAAAGAGATAGTGGATAAGTGCGAGGGATGTCAGTTCTACTCGAATATGTCGCACAAGCCTGCGTCAGCTTTGAAGACCATCCCACTCGTCTGGCCTTTTGCAGTTTGGGGGCTGGACATGGTCGGTCCTTTGAGAACAGGACGAAGCGGTTTCACGCATGTACTGGTGGCAGTCGACAAGTTCACCAAGTGGATCGAGGCTAAACCAATCAAGAGCCTTGACACCGGTACTGCTGTTAGCTTCATCAGGGAACTAATATTCAGATATGGAGTCCCGCACAGCATCATTACGGATAATGGGTCGAACTTTGACTCAGAGGAATTCAGAGCTTTCTGCGACTCCCAGGGCACATGGGTCGACTACGCTTCAGTCGCCCATCCGCAGTCGAATGGACAAGCAGAACGAGCTAATGGACTGATTCTTAAGGGATTGAAGCCTCGACTGATGCGTGATCTCAAACACGCGGCTGGAGCTTGGGTCGATGAACTTCCCTCTGTACTCTGGGGACTGCGGACCACACCTAATCGGTCGACCGGAAGAACTCCATTCTTCTTGGTCTACGGAGCCGAAGCGGTCTTACCAAGTGATCTTCTGCATAATGCTCCCCGAGTCGAAATCTACAATGAAGCAGAAGCTGAACAAGCGCGGCAGGACGCAGTCGACCTTTTAGAGGAAGAAAGGGAGATGGCTCTGATCCGGTCGACCATCTACCAACAAGATCTGCGCCGTTTCCACGCCCGAAATGTGAGAGGTCGAGCCTTCCAGGAAGGGGATTTGGTTCTCCGAGTGGATCAGCACAAACCACACAAGCTTGCTCCTTCTTGGGAAGGCCCCTTCATCGTCACCAAGGTTCTCCACAACGGGGCGTACCGTCTTTACAACGTCGAGCATAATATCGACGAGCCCCGAGCTTGGAACACGGAGCTACTCCGCCCATTTTACACTTAAGTTTTATCACTCGGATGAGTTGCAATAAAGTACTTCTGTAGTTCATGGACCTCAAAATAATTTCTGTCACTTTTTATTTTTGTCCACAATAAAATTCCCCCTCAGTGGGTGACTTAGCCGCGAATCCGTTTCGCCTAAGTTTGTAAAAATCCTACCGAGTGGTGAGCCAGACTTCCACTCGGAGGCTTAGCTGCGAATCCGTTTCGCCTAAGTTATAAAAATCCTACCGAGTGGTAAGCCAGACTTTCACTCGGGGGCTTAGCTGCAGCCCTGTGCTTGCCTAAGTTGTAAAAAATCCTACCGAGTGAAGAGCAACCCTCCCACTCGGGGGCTTAGCTGCAGTCCAAGGACTCGCCTAAGTTATAAAAATCCTACCGAGTGAAGAGCAACCCTCTCACTCGGGGGCTTAGCTGCAGTCCAAGCACTCGCCTAAGTTATAAAAATCCTACCGAGTGAAGAGCAACCCTCTCACTCGGGGGCTTAGCTGCAGTCCAAGCACTCGCCTAAGTTATAAAAATCCTACCGAGTGAAGAGCAACCCTCTCACTCGGGGGCTTAGCTGCAGTCCAAGCACTCGCCTAAGTTATAAAAATCCTACCGAGTGAAGAGCAACCCTCTCACTCGGAGGCTTAGCTGCAGCCCTGTGCTCGCCTAAGGTATAAAAATCCTGCCGAGTGGAGAGCAACCCTCTCACTCGGGGGGCTTAGCTGCAGCCCAGTGCTCGCCTAAGTGGACTAAAGAATAAGTCGATTGCAGTACAGGCACCTTGCTTTGAACCTGCAAAAGACATTCCGAGCCGAAGGCAATCGTATTCAAGCACCAAATCCAAGTTTGAATCGACATCTAAAGGAACCGAAAGTGCTCAGGCGTCAAGCCTGTTAAGGTTTGTCGGTTACAATTCCACTCGGCATACCGAGGCAAATTTAAAGCGTCGAGCCAGAAGGAGTTTTTTACCCCTCCTGTGGAGGGCTGGAAGGTGCAACAAATTCATCAAGGTCAATCCCGTCGGCGATCCGAGTGGCAGCTGCAAGGAAAGTTTCCATAAAAGACCTGAAGTCGTGCTTCTTGGTATTGGCCACCCGAAGGGCCGCCAGCTTCTCTTCTCGCGCATCTTTGCAGTGGACTCGGGCCAGACACAGAGCGACATCTGCACCACACCGAGCCGAGGACTTCTTCCACTCCTGCACTCGACCAGGGATCGCGTTCAAGCGGGCCATCAGCGACTCAAGGTCATTCTGAAGTGTCTCCTCAGGCCAAAGCGTCGAGTCGATGCGAGATGTGGCGGCCTTCAGCCTTGCGAGATAGTCCACGACAGCTGCAACACGAGACTCCAGTCGGAAAACATCCATGGCAACTTCGTCGTTCACCGGAGAATTGACGGGGTCGAGGTTTGGCTCCAGTCGACTGGTTTCTTCTTCAAAGTTTTGACAAAATTCTGCAAGGATGATCACTAAGTCAAGGGGATAGTCGAATGGAAAAAGCCACAATTGGAAATATTTGCCAAACATGGAGGTTTACCTTCAAGCATAAGAAACAGCTTCTTGGCAAGGCCACTCAGGAAGACCTCCAGTTCAGTTTTCTTCTCAGTCAATTTGCTGACTTGGTCGGTCAGGGCAGCTTTATCAGTTTTCAGTCGACTGACCTCCTTGTTGGCAATCCCAAGAGCAGCTTTCAGATTGGTATTGTCTTGTTCGAGCTTGGTGACTGAAGCTAACTTCTCGTCAGCAAGCTTGATCTTCTCAGCTAGCTCAAGGTCTTTCTTCTGCTGGGCCTCCCTTACCTTACCTGCAAGTTACAGCAAGATCAGATTTTGAAACAAGCAAGGGGAAAAGCAGTCGTCAGGGTCTCACCAAACATACCTTCGGTCTCCTCCTTTGCCTTCGTCAGTTTCTCCTGAACCAGCTTCAAGCTCAGCTCGACTTGAGTATGTTTTTGTTCCAGCTCTGAGTAGCGAGCCACAAGATCACAAGAGTTCTGCGAAGAACCAATCGACTAAACGTCAAAAATAATTCACTTCCGAGTGAAAAAGCGAAAAACACACGTTTCTAAGACTACAGCCGAATACAAGCATTCGACCGTAGTCTCGGGGACTACACCCAGTGGGTGCACTCAGCGTGCCCCCACTAATCCCGATGAAGACAAAGTCGACCAGTCGACCCCAAAAAAAAATGTGCGAGGTGCATTCTCTAAGACTGTGATCAACTGCAAGCAGTCGACCACAATCTCGGGGACTACACCCAGTGGGTGCACTCAGCGTGCCCCCACCGGTTTGTGAAATCCAGTCAACCAGTCGACTGACAGAAAGATCGACATCATAAAGCCTAAGGCCGACTGCCAGCAGTCGACCTTAGCCTTGGGGACTACACCCAGCGGGTGCACTCAGCGTGCCCCCGCTAACACGGAGTTTGTTCGACACACCCAGTGGGTGACTACTATGAATTCCGGAAAAGAAAAGTTTTTGGTAGCATATCCAACAGAACAAACAGCGGTCGACTGACCTGGACATTGCTTTGGAGGGCAGAACTGGCGTCATAAGCTGCCTGGCTCGCGTCCCGGATGGTCTTCAGCTGCTCCATCATGAGTCCCGCCTGGCGTATTGCCTCCTTCGCTGCACCAGCTTGGTCCTCTGGGACGTGGTGCGTCATGAAGAGAGAGGGCTGCTGGGCACTCGTCAGTGGATTTGCGAAGGACACCGTGTGTCGAGTGGTGTTCTCTTCCTCCACAGTCAGAATCTCAGGCGCCGTCACATCCTGAAGCACCTTACTGGCGGACGCTTTCCGACTCCTCCTGCGTGCCAGTGGTTCTTCATCCTCGTCGTCGTCAGGGAGATTGATAACAGTGTTGGGTGGAGCTGCGGAGAAGAATCAGGATCAGAGATCGCGAGTCAGTAGACTAAGAATGGTGTTAAGAATACAGTACCTGGGTTCGAAGTTGCTGCATCCTCCATCTCGTGGTCATCAGCCCGGGCCGAGGTCTCAGAAGTAGCAGCACTGCAACTCCAAAGGATCAGTCGACTAACTTCAGCGTCGACCAGAGATAAAGTTCACACAAAATGAGAAGACTCAAACGACACAATTACCCTGATATGGTGGGGATGGACACCTTCATCTTCGGCAGGAGCTTGGTCGGCTTCGGCGGAGCCCCCCTATGCTGCTTCGGTGCCTTTTCAGTCGGCGCTGGAGAAGTGGTCCTGGGGCGCTTGGTCGACTGCGTCGCAACCCCCTTGCCACGTTCAGTCGAAGGGTCGTGGACGAGCTTCGACCGCCTTTCCGAGCGCGGTGGCACGACCTCCTCCTCTTCCTCCTCGTCTTCGGCGTCATCATCATCGCCGTCGTCATCATCGTCGTCGTCGTCGTCCCCTGCAACGTCCGAGTCCCATTCCTCCTCGTCCTGGCTCTCGCCCCCACTCGCCTCACCCTCCTCAGTCGGAGTTTGTGCCCCATTGGGCATCGAGTACAGCTCGGTGAGGGCCTAGCAGATATCAAGACAATGATCAGTCGACCAGTCGGCAGAGTAGACAGAGATGAATGCGACAAGAATGCAGTGGAGAGCAGGGAAAGTGTACCTTATTTGGATCACTGTTGTGGTCGAGTGGAGGAATCCTTCTGGCTCCGCGTGGGTTGTCCTTGTTTCCGGTGACGGCTACCATCCATCTTTCCAGAGTGACATCGTCGACTGCTTCTGGATGGACTCTAGTCTCGTCTTCGGTCCCACAGTACAACCACATGCAGTGGCTCCAGAACTGGAGGGGCTGGATGCGACGCCTGAGGAAGACCTCCAGGAGATCCATGCCCGTCACTCCCTCCCGAACCAACTGCACCACGCGCTCCATCAACATCTTCACATCAGCTTTCTCCTCCGGGATCAACTTCAGAGAGGAGGGCTTGTTCACTCGGTCCATGGTAAACTGTGGGAGTCCACTCGACTGTCCCGGCGTCGACTGGTCCCGGCAGTAGAACCAGGTCAACTGCCAGCCTCTGACTGACTCGGGAAAGGTCATGGGTGGAAAGGTGCTCTTGTTCCTCACCTGGATGCCCAAACCCCCACACATTTGGACGACTCGGGTCTTTTCATCGCCTGGACTCGCCTTCTTCACGGTCTGAGAGCGACACGTGAATATATGCTTGAACAAACCCCAGTGCGGTCGACAGCCCAAGAAACCCTCACACATGGACACGAACGTAGCAAGATAGGCAATGGAGTTTGGGGTAAAATGGTGGAGCTGCGCTCCGAAGAAATTCAAGAAGCCACGAAAGAAAACACTCGGCGGCAAGGAAAACCCACGATCCACATGGGTGGCCAAAAGCACACACTCACCCTCTTCTGGCTGAGGCTGCCACTCCTTCCCCGGAAGCCTCGCAGCTCCGTGGGGGATCAAGCCCTCGTTGGCCATGTCGAGAATGTCATTCTCAGTGATGGTCGACTGGATCCAGTCTCCTTGGACCCAGCCTTTCGGCAGGCGGGATCTGGACGAGGACCCTCCGCGGCTGGTGGATCTCCCCTTCGCCTTCTCCGACGCCGACGCCTTCTTTGCACGCTCCAGTGCCGCCGTCTTCTCCTTGGCCATGGTCACCGGCGAGATGCGCGAAGGGAAGTGGTGCGGGGGCGAGAACGAGCACGCTGAGCAGGGAGGAAGGAAGCAGAGAGAGGGGGAGAATGCTAAGGCGCAGCACAGAAATCCTTGCCGGGCACATTTATAAGGTCCCTTCCGAGTGGATGACAGGTGGGCCCGGTCGATCTAATCATATCTGGAACAGTTATGCAGACGGGATACGTGGCGAAAAAGGCGGCGCGGAGATCGAGGCGTCCATGCCCCGTCCCATCCGAACGCCGCGGTCCGCCCCGCTTCGCGCGCGCCCCAAAATATCGCATCCCGCGGAATCCGCGAGCAACAAATCAGTCTGTCAGGCGCGGTGTTTCCGGCGATCCGTCGCTCGGAGATCGTCGAAGCCTGAAAGATCACTCGACGCAAAAACAGAATGGATCAAGTCGACTGAAGGCAAGTTGTTTCCTGTCGACAAAGGGATTCTTTGGTCCAGAACAGCGCACAACCGGAGCGCAAAGGTTAATCGGAAACGACATCAACTCCTTCTTCACTCGAAGCCTCAATCCATTCGGGGGCTAATGATGGGGTTATGTACCTAGGGTAGGGTCATGGACCTGATCCAAGTAACTTACCCTAGGACATCCTTAGAAGAGGTCGCCTTCCAGTCGACCAACGAGGATTCACTCGACTGGCCTGAAGGACTCGACCACGAAGACTCACTCGACCACCAGGAGGTCAAGAGGCACTCTGCACTGCAACGGCCTGTAATCAAGTAGACTTTATGATAGTAAAGGCCTTTATGTGGGGCGTTACCAGTAACGCCCTAGACTTAACTCATCTTAAACCCTCTCCTACGTGGGCTGGTTGGGGTCCTGGCGCACTCTATATAAGCCACCCCCCTCCACAGGCAGAAGGGTTCGGCACCTTGTAGTTCATACACTCATAATCCACTCGACCGCCTCCGGGCTCCGAGACGTAGGGCTGTTACTTCTTCCGAGAAGGGCCTGAACTCGTACATCCTTTGTGCTTACAACCTCTCCATAGCTAGGACCTTGCCTCTCCATACCTACCCCCACTCTACTGTCAGGCTTAGAACCACGACAGTTGATGTAGTCGAACATCTTCTTGTTCCGACCGATCAAGTACCGAACATACCGCACCTCCGAGTTCTGCACACGTTCAACTCGATGACATTCCTCGAACTCTTGATCCAGCAGAGTGTCGAGGAAGTAGAAGAGTTCCGTCAACACGATGGCATGGTGATGGTGATGGTGAAGTTATCCGTGCAGGGCTTCGCCTAAGCACTACGTGAATATGACCGGAGGCGTAAACTTTGGAGGGGGGCGCCGCACACGACTAACAAACATTGGTGTGTGTTCTAGCGGTGCCCCTCTCCCACATATATATAGGTTGGAGGGGAGGAGAGTCAGCCAAGGGGGTGCCCCAAGTAGGAGGAATCCTACTTGGGATCCTCCCAATTCGTCCTCCCCCCTTTCCTTTTTACTCGAGGGGGAAAAGGGAAGGGAGAAGAGAGAAAGTA
>NC_057807.1:668637100-668650216 GCF_018294505.1 Triticum aestivum | reverse complement strand
GATCCGGAACACTGCTGGTGTCCGAATAATATCATCCTATATATAAATATTTACCCCTAGACGATTTCGAGACTCCTCGTCACATTCGTGATCTCATCCGGGACTCCAAACAACATTCGGTCACCAAATCACATTACTCATATAATACAAAATCATCATCGAACGTTAAGCGTGCAGACCCTACGGGTTCAAGAACTATGTAGACATGACTGAGACACCTCTCCGGTTAATAACCAATAGCGAAACTTGGATGCTAATACTGGCTCCCACATATTCTACGAAGATCTTTATCGGTCGAACCGAGATGACAACATACGTTATTCTCTTTATCCTCGGTATGTTAGTTGCCCAAGATTCGATCGTTGATATCTTCATACCTAGTTCAATCTCGTTACTGGCAAGTCTCTTTACTCATTCCGTAATGCATCATCTTGTAATTAACTCATTAGTCACATTGCTTGCAAGGCTTCTTATGATGTGCATTACCGAGAGGGCCCAGAGATACCTCTCCGATACTCGAAGTGACAAATCCTAATCTCGATCTATGCCAACCCAACAAACACCTTTGGAGATACATGTAGAGCATCTTTATAATCACCCAGTTACGTTGTGATGTTTGATAGCACACAAGGCATTCCTCTGGTATCCGGGAGTTGCATAATCTCAAAGTCGGAGGAATATGTATATGACATGAAGAAAGCAATAGCAATAAAACTGAACGATCATTATGCTAAGCTAACGGATGGGTCTTGTCCATCACATCATTCTCCTTATGATGTGATCCAGTTCATCAAATGATAACACATGTCTATGGTTAGGAAACTTGAGCATATTTGATTAACGAGCTAGTCTAGTAGAGGCTTACTAGGGACATGGTATTTTGTTTATGTATCCACACATGTATCAAGTTTCTGGTTAATACAATTCTAGCATGAATAATAAAAATTTATCATGAAATAAGAAAATATAAAATAACATCTTTATTATTGCCTCTAGGGCATATTTCCTTCAGCCACAACAATGGATCGAATATGCGGCATCGAGCAAAAGGGAAACAAGTATTGGGAGAAGATTTGAAAGGAATATCACGAACAAAAAGAATATGTGGAGCCACATCCTATCATCACCAACCGAAATGTGGCATCTCTTCAACATCGATGGAGGATCATCCAAAGGGAAGTGAACAAGTACGTCGGGTACTACTCACAAGTGACCGGCCACCCTCAAAGCGGGTTGGGAGTGGCAACTCACGTAAGCTACTTCATCTTCTCATCATTTCCGTATGCTTGGTTGTTTTGCATTCTCGTTCTCATACATATGTTGTTTGCTAGACATCGATGGCGGCCACTTTGTATCATGAAACAGAGAAGAAGCCACTTGCTTTTAGCCATTGTTGAATCATATTGAATGACAAGCCGAAGTGGATACAACTTGTGGTTGATCTAAAGGCCGGAGAGAAGAGGAATAATTGCTCAAGCTCCCACCAATCAATTGGGTTGGATGATGAAGAGGAAGACAATTGGGTTGGGCAATGAAGAGGAAGATATTGTCGTCGAGAATAAAAGAGTAATCATGCAATAGGATAACCAACAAGTCATGGAAAACAAAGTGGGAGAAGGTAAGGGCCCCCCGTGATGCCGCGGCTACAAAAATGCCCTCCACATGGACAGGCATTTTTGTCGGCGAGGAAGAACAAGAAAGAGGAGAGGTACAAGCTCACATTGGACGCGGAAAAGAAGGTGATGGATTGGAACTCGAAGAGGGCGGAGAAGAAGTTGGAAATTGAGAGGGAGAAAATCGAGTTGGAGAAGTAAGAGGCGGCGATCAAATGAGAGCTCGAGAAGGCCAATATATTGGAGAGTTTGAGCTTGAGAAGGAGATCAATAAGGCACTACGGGAATGATGCAGGTGGAGAAGGATGCAAGGATGGCCTCGGAGTAGGCGGTATGAATGGCGTCCGACGAGTGACCCGGCCTGCAAGCGAGGCATCTGTCATGCTCGAACATTGATTTTATTTGGCATGTTCGAATTGTTGAACTATGATTTGATTTGCTTTATTTTGAACGGTTAAATTCAAACAATTCATACACATTTTTTTGAATATCAGTACAGACACAAGCGCTCATATACACGCGCATGCACTCATCCTTATGAACACACATACGCATCCTACCCCTGTGAGCATCTCCAAAAGACTGAGCCGACATATCATCTTCAGCTTTACGAAGTCACTGTAGATGCCTCGTCGTCGACGGAGACGTCTCCTCCCATTGAATGCGCGTCGAAAATCCTAAAATAAATCTAATAATAAATGTGAGCACTAGAATTTTGAACTTTCATGAACTGTAGATAGGATAGTCCCTCTAACCATCTAACCATTTGGTTCGCAATTCATAAGCATTTGAGATGTGCAATCGACGGGCCGTCCGGCGCGTACGCGTAAGTACGCGCCTACTACGTACAGATCGGTGAGCGGCCCGGCCTGGCCGTACGCGCCTACTACAGCCATCAATATCGCTGTGTCAGTAAGTCAAGTCGGTCGGTCGGTCAGTCAGGGTCACCCCACTAGCGTGACATAATTAAAGTCACGAATCCCGGCTTGTGGGATACGACTAGGTCCGCCGTAAATGGCCCGTCGAATTTGAATCGTATTTTCGGCTTTGGTGCAGAATCGTATTATCACATTCTTTATCAAATACTCTGTACTCTGTTTCCTTTATCAAGTGTTTTCTTTCCTTTTTCTTTTTACATTAAAAAAGAGGAAGACCCTCTGCCTCTGCATCCAGATGATGCATGCAGCCACTTTATTAATTATTCACACAATACCTTATAAAAAAAATGCAACAGTAAGTCTGAATCCACCGTCTAGGCAACATCTGCCGTTACTCCTATCCAATTGATAAAGGGATGCTGATAGTCCGGCCCTAATACCACAGACCTCACAGTCAAGCCTAACATCTAAGATCTGAGACCCCAACCAAGCCACTTGCCGGGTATGGGGCACACACCGGTCCGACACGCTTTCAGAGGCCGCCGCCGCCAACCGTCATCACTCCAACTTCAGAACTTTACTGACACGTCATCCTTACCTGGTCTAGCTGCTGTCGATGCCACCACGGTGCCCAACGCCATCACCTCTCTGCGCGCGAACTGCTGAGCACGTCGCGGTCGCCACTGGTACACCTCAGCATCATGACGCCAAGTACCACCAGCCGACACAGCTTGAAATCACTAGAAGATCTGTCGTGGGTAGCACCTCCCGACCAGGCATGACAAAGCGTAGCACCTGTCGGCTAGGCATGACTTGGCATCTCCATCGAAGCTCCGTGCAAGACGAAGCCACTCCACCTCCTACCTCTGACTTCCATCGCTGCTCCCTGGAGAGAAATGACACCGCCGTGCCTCCATCGCCTAATCTGAAAAATCAGATCTTAGGGTTTCTCCCAGAGCAGCACGGGTAGGTCGACAATAGTTTTCACTGGCAACTCTGTCTCCCTAACTCGCAACCGGGACTAGATGACGGATCTCGAGATCCGACCACCCAGCCTCTGGCCGGGCACCTCCAACGAAGAAGATGACCACCACCGTCGGCTGCACCGGCCAGATTAGATCTGACCGGAGGTGCCGCCAAGCAGTCCACCAGGCCCTCGATGCTGCCGCCGATCCAAAGCCGGATGACGCGCCGCCGCAGTATAGACCGCCCGACGCAAGGCATGAGTGGCCTCCTCCTCCGCCGCTACCGCAGCCATGGTTGCCGCCGCAACCGTCGTCGCCGCTTCGATAGATCGACCGCGCCACCACGCGCATAGGGGGCCCGCACCGCCCCTGAGACATGGGAGCGAGGAGAACGCCTGCCACCGCCATCGACCACCGGGCGCAGGCCGGCAGCGTCCTCCGACGGCGGCGGGAGGAAGGGAGGGAGGGAAATCGGCCCCGACGGCGGCTAGGGTTAAAGTACCAGCCGTGTCGCCCGAGCGGGGGGCGACGCAGGGGTCAGGAGCCTTCCCTCGCTAGTATATATCTGGTTCAGACTATGGCTTGAACTAGTTATCAACAATTCTTTCTTTGAGCACGTGTTTGATTGCCCACATATACGATTCAAAGTACTTATCAAATGTTGCATACATGCTCTGGAGCGAGAAGATTCGTTTTTTTGCTTATTTGCGTGCTTCGTTATGACTGCATGATACGAACCTCAAAGCAACCCAGCCACAGCAAGGCTCTGAAGGAACGCCCGAATTGTCCGTTTTCTCAGATGCATGCCCGTTGTAGTGCAAATTTTTTTTTTGATCGGGCGTTGTAGTGCAATTTACACTAGGGGAGGATGTAGGTTAAGTTTTTGCACACAAGCAAACATGACGAAGAATATGACCCAAAGCCTACATTACCTTAAACATGCTAAACTGCCCGGGCTTCGAGGAAACACAAAAAGGGTGCAAGAAACCAAACGCACCATGTAATTTGCTTGCATACATGAGAGAGTGATTCTTCGACCTTTACGTGCAAACAGACGTATGGAAGTAAACCTCCATGAAACTCTACACAGCTTAACAAGTGGCTTCAATCTTTCATCTGGTTCAACTGTCTAAATTACTACTCCCTCTCTAAATTTAGGTCACATGCCAAGTAGCCAATTGTGACAGTCCATCTCTAGGCAGCTACTACTCACTCTGCGGAAATTTAAGTGGACATAGACTTTTAGGTCTTCGGTTTGATTAGCGAAAATATGTTGTATAAACATATTCGTAGATTCGTCTCAATGAAGTATTTTAAATATATATTCTTAATGGCATATATTATGTATGTTTTGCTAATTAAATTGACAAGCTAAGTTTCCGTGCCAGACTTATATTACCATATAGAGGGAGTAGGTCGACTCAAACTGAGCTTGCTCGCCTTCTTACTACGAGAGATTAGTCTAGTTTGCGTAAACGTGACACCTCTGCAACCCAATCTTCATCCAAGGACTTGACCGTGTGATATATGTATGTGCAACGTGTATGTTTGCAATTATTCATTTTATTACGTTGTGTACAAGTGCTATTATTTAAAAATTTACATGCAAAGAGACATATAGAAGTAGATGACCATGAAAAATTCACATGCCATGACAAATAGATTGTGGATCAGAAAGTCTCAATCTCTTATATAGCTCGGAAGTGGCTCGAGATTAGTCAAAATCATTGCATGCTTAGGATAAGCCAACTGAGCAACTCGATCTCTAGGTCCGAGGGTATACCCACATAGCCATGCGCTAGGCAACAAGGGCCATAGCGACGTGTTCCTTCATTGAAGGTGACTACAATAGCACTGATTGGCACAATAGCTACGAGTTTGTAGTGGCGGATCTAGTTGGGGAGCTATGGGTGCGATGACACCCCCCTCTAAAGTGTGATCTAGTTCTTAATACTTGACACTAATCGCACAAATATTTAATGCTATTGAGGAGTAGTATTTGCTAGGATTAAGATGATATTTAAATCAAATTGCACTACTTGGCGCCTCAGTGCTACGATTTTAGGTCCGCCACTATGAGGTTTCATCGGGGCGTGCCTCCAACTTGACTGTCGGATCTGTTAATAGTGTTAAAAACACTAATACATCATAAATATTTGTTTTTTTAACACAGTATGGAAGCAAGCGCTCATATAAACGCGCATACACTCATCTCTATGAACGCACACATGCACACCCTATCCCTGTAAGCATCTCCGAGAGACTGAGCCGGCATATCATCTTGAGACTTTACGAAGTCACCGTAGGCGCCTCGTAGTCGACGGAAACGTCTCCTCCCACTGAAAGCGTATCGCCGAAAATCCTGAAATAAATCCAGGATAAATACGAGCACCAGGAATTAAACCCTGGTGGACTGGGGATACCACTGTCCACCTAACCATCTCAACCACAGGTTGGTTCATCATCTTAAATATTTGTGACACCCCTATTTCACACACGATGATGTATACGGCGAGTTGTCATTTTCTTTCTACTAGTAGGTCTGCTGCCTCGGTCTACCTATAACTCAGGTTGTGCTCACTGTCCAGTTTAGCTCACTTGAGCGAACCAACATGTGGTTGAATGGTTAGAGGGACAGCGGTATCCCCAGCCCATCAGGGTTCAAATCATGGTGCTCGCATTATTTGTGTATTTATTTCTGAATTTCCGGCGATGCGCTTGTAGTGGTAGGAGAAGTTCCCGTCGACGACGAGGCGCCTACAGTGACTTCGTAAATTTCAAGATGACATGCCGGCTCAGTCTCTCGGAGGTGCTCATAGGGGTAGGATGCGCGTGTGTGCGTTCGCGTATGTATGAGCGCTTGCGCGTGTACTGATGTTAAAAAAAGTTTAGCTCATTTGAACTTGACTCGTTTGGATGTGGGCCAAGTCTCTAGAAGACGTACATATATTTCTAAAAAAAAGACCAGAGGACTTGACCGCGTGTATGCAATTATGCATGCACAGAGCCGGCTTGAAGGTCGGAGGTACTATAGCCACTACGGACCAGCTAGCTAGGGTTTGACGTGTTCGAAGCCCTCATCCGAACGGCACCACCATCCCGTGGCCTCGCCGGGTACGGCACGCTGTATATGCAGACACGATCACGTCATTCTGGAACGCCCGACCGCGTGCGTGCGTGAGCATCACTCTGTGCGCGATATATTATTGCAAATAAGGGTGAGGGCTTTTGCTGGGTTCGTTGGTGTACGTATGCACCAGGAAGTTAAGGATAAGATCATGATCCCTGCGATGAGAAAGGGATAAGATCATGATCGCACCTTCGGTATGGCCAGTCCTGCTTGTTCATGCACGCGTGATGCATCTCAGTTCCAAGTTCTTGCCGACCTTTTTTAACACAGTACAATCATATATGCTCACATACACGTACATGCACTCAACTTGAGGTCCTGAGGATGAACTTGTATAAAAATATCCTTCCATTCCATGGGCAGCAGCTAATCCTTTTCTTTTGAGTTGGCAATAGCTAATTCTTACGGCCCTCTTTGGAGTAAGAAATTTCACAGGGTCGAGATGTCACGTGCATTCAAATCCCACAAGAATTTTGTTATTTGATTGCTTCACGGGAAAAACCAAGGGACTATTTTGTGAGGTTTGAGCGGGTGTAATATTTTTATAAAATGTTGTGTAAAAGGATCCTTACGGAAAGAGGCGACACCGAGGCGACTTGGGTTTCCCCATCCTCCCGTCGGTGCAGTCTTTGGTCCGCCCCGCCTCTGATGGCCTTTAGGCCATGGAAGTGCGGAGGACCCCAACCGCTCGCCGGCGGAAGGGAACCCGGTCTCGTTCTTGTTTGGTCCAGTGCTTCGGTTAGGGCTATGTGGCGGCGGTGATGTCTTCTAGTAGGAATAATGTCTCCCGTGTTCGATTCCCATGGTGGGTCTAGCGTCGTCGGATGGCATGTGATGGTGTGTTTCCAATGGATCTCATGTGATTCGACCGGTTCAGGTTTTCAGTGGATCATTTTGGATCCAGTATTCGTTTGTCCTCGGTCATTTGTCTACTGATTTGATTCTTTTGATCCATGCTTCTCTTCATCGATGGTTGTTGTTTAGGTGTGTTGGTCACGTGGGACCTTAGCACCACGACTTTCTGGCTGTGTACTACAACAAGTTTTGTTCGACTCCATCAAGGGAGGGGTGATGATAGCGGCATGTCATTGACTCGCTCCAGTCCTTGTAGTCGTCGCTATATGTCCTCAGGACTTTGTGTATTTTTTGTTACTTATGTCGTTCCTTGTACTATCATGACAGATGATGAATAGATTAAAAAAAACTCTCGCAAAAAAAATATCCTTACCAAAAAGAAATCTTTACAGTAATACGAGTCGAACAACTGACGTAGTAAAAATTAGTAGGGATTATATTTCCTTAAAATTACTATGAAAATCCTTTGAGAGAAAGAACTCTTAAGAGCTTCGTCTTGCCACAAGTTTTCAAATTAAAAAATTTTACATGAAAATGTATGACTAGTTGTGACACGGGCAGAAAGGCAGATTATATCCGCTTGACTTGGAAGTAATGGAACATCCTCAGTCAGGCAAATATTCACAAACTTCAAATTTTGTAATGAGATATGCTTACTTTATCCTAAAATAATTACTAACAAAATTTTGAATGAAAACAAAATCCAGTCTGAATTCTCGGTATGTGCCGATATTCCGGTACTCCTCGAAATCACCATTTTTCTGAACTGGCTGCCAACTAGCATGAAGTCTTAGCATTAAGCATCATGAATACCTTACAAAATCATGCTATTATATATTGGGAGTGTGGATCATGCATGACAGCACAAAACACAGAAATACCCAATGTTTGAACCCACTGTCATCTAGTATGAAGTCTTCGCAGATGTATCACGAGTCTTCTCAACATGTATCACGAGTATTTAGAGTATATAATTATTTATAGGAAGTCTGAATCATGCATGACAACAGCACAAGATTATGCCAGAATGGCGTCAACCATACGAATATTGGAACACATACAAATAACCTCATCAACTTGTTCGTCCCACACCTAACTTATATAAAACACAAATGCGTAAATTTCCTTGTAATTTACACTTGAGAACCAAAGGGAAGGCTGACTTATAAATACCCCTTCGAACTATAAGAACGTTTAGATCATTTAGTGATATATATAAGAGCGTTTAGATCATTCACGAATGATCTAAAAGCTATCATATTTCTTTACATCGGAGTACTTAATTAACAGAGATTCGAACTGACACCGTTGAACACATTGAAAAACGACATAAAATAGCACAAGAGGCACATTAATGAGCGTACGGTCACGTCCTACAGTACTAGTACCAGCATGTGATCGACCAGCTTACCGATGGCGAGGGCCGACGAGCCGGCCTCGCCGGTGCACTCCTTCGCCGCCTTCTTCAGCTCGCTGGCTCTGGCCCGCATCTCCGCTCCCTCGCTCCCAGTGACGAGCCGACGGATGGCGGCCTCCACGCCGCCCCTCTCGAGCGCGCCGGCGACCTCGAAGCCCACCCTCCACACGTGCTCGACGTACCTGGCGTTCCCCATCTGGTCGCCGAAGTGCGGGCGACACAGCATCGGCACCCCCTCGCACACGCTCTCCGTCGTCGAGTTCCACCCGCCGTGCGTCCAGAACCCGGCCACGGCCGCGTGCCGGAGCACCTCCTCCTGCGGCGCCCACTCCACCACCATCCCGCGCCCGCTCGTCGCCGCCTCGAACCCGTCCGGCAGCCGCGTCAGCCCGTCCGAGGCTACAAGGCCCGGCCGGACCACCCAGAGGAACGGCACGCCGCTGCCGGCGATGCCCCACGCAGTCTCTACTAGGTCCCGCGCTGACATGCACGCCAGGCTGCCGAAGCTCACGTACAGCACGGATGCCGCTGGCTGCGCATCCAGCCACTTCAGGCAGCTCCGGTCCTGCCGCAGCAGGCTGCTCTCGGCTGCGGCGGCGGGCGAGAACAGGTGGAGCGGGCCGATGTCGAACACCGGCGTATCGAGGTCACGCCGGAGCTTCACCAGCTCCCGCCGCTCCAGCGCGTCAAAAGTGTTGAGGATTAACCCGGAGGACGCTTTCACGGCCCCCACCACGCGCTCTAGCAGCTTGCACGTCAGGTCGTGGCGCCTGCCGAGCTGCATCAGGTCGCGCACCCGGTACGGCGGCAGCTCGGTCACCTCCGTCTCCAGCTCCGACTCTGCAACAAACCAGGGTCAGTCGATCTATCCAAAAGATAAACGTGGGGATTATGCTACGTGCCTTGCACAGGGAGGTAGCCTCTCTTGATGAGGAGAGGGTAGGCGACGAAGCACGAGAGGCAGGCGGCGCTGCCAGTGCGGAGGACGAGGGTGCGCACGGAGAGCTTCGTGGCCACCTCCACCATGGACAGCAGGTGAGTGTCGACGACGATGCACGCCACGGCGTCCCTGGAGTACTCTTCCAGGACGGCGGCCAGGCGGTCACGGAAGGGCGCCTCGCACGCGGAGTTGAGCGCGAGGATGTGGGAGACGACGTCCTCGATAGCGACGGGTGCTGGGCCGGACATGCCGTCGGGGACGGGGACGAAGCGGTACTCTGGGTGGCGGGATGGATCCGGGGCGTTGAAGTGGGTGTGGAAGACGGTGACGGCGAAGCCGCGGGCGTGGAGGATGCCGGCTAGCCGGAACATGGGGTTGATGTGACCCTGGTACGCCAGCGGGAATAGCAGCACGTGGCGACGGCGACCGGCGACCGTGCTGCCCCCCAACGCCATGGTTGGCGCCGGCCAGTACGGCGATGATGTCAGGGGAGCATGGTTTTTGCTGGGCTCGTGACTCAGGAAGCTCCGGTAGTCCGGTGGTACTGGTAGTGTGGTACCTGCTCTAATATACTTGCACGAATTTCAAGAACGTTTAGTGATGTTCTCATTTATAGGAACTACCTGTGGTTGAGTTGCCTTTTTTTTTTGAGTCAATCTGCCCCTGTCATTGGAAGGAAATCCAACGGTTATAGCTCCATCTTCCTCCTTCCGCGCACTTCTTCCTCCTTGAACCGCACTGCCCGATGCCGGGCGAACCGCTTATCGACACGGCGTGTGCATTGCGATCCCACCCTGCCCTTGCCACCACCTCGGCCTCTATCGTGTTGCCGCTGCCCTCGCTTTTTTCCTCTAAATCCCGCCTCGAACCCTGGCGTTGGCGACCGCCACAAGATGCAACGGCAAATTGCGTCGTCCCCTCCTTCGAGGTACCGATGAGGACTTGTGAGGGACGCCACGATCTCCCCGTCTTGGCCTCAGGGCTATGCCGCTGCTACTCCACCGAATCAACTGACACAAACAAAATTCTCAATTGCCTAAGTAATGGAACATCCGATAAATAAATGCATCTCTATCAAACACAAGATAGCAAAATTGTTGTTAGGCTCCAGGCTCCATGGAGCCCAAAATTTCGAAAAGTTGAAAAACCACATTTTGAAGTTTGAAAAACAAAATCTGAAAAAAAAACACATGTACATAGGCATGCAGTCTCCAAGTGTGTTTCTCATGATGAAATATGTTGTTAGACAATCTACATAAAAACGATAAAACCATGAACTTCATAGTTTTTCGTCTGAAAATTGATCCTTTATAGTGAAAAGTGCATGCGCTAAAAATACATGATTTTATTTTTTGTATCTCACATCATAATATATTTCATCATGAAACTTTGAACAATTGTAGACAACATCCCTATGTACACGTGAAAAAAATCAGAATCTTTTATGCTCCAATTAGTTTTTCCAAATTTTGGGCTGCATGGAGCTTGAGCTCCATTAGCAATTTTCCAATATATGAGCACATATTCTCAGCATTAGCAAAGCTCAGGTGGCACTGGTAGTGTGGTACCTGCTCTTATATATTCAACGGTTAGCTGAAGACAAAAATATCAGTCAATTTGAGTGGGCCGTTGGATTAAATCCAACGGTTGCCCCGCCTTCTTCAACCTTCCAGCCCCCCACAAATCTTGTCCATCTTCTTCCCGATGCCCATGCCAGAACAACCGGCCTAACAGCCCCCACCCCCACGCGGTGAGAGGCACATTTTTTTTGAAAAAGAGGATAACTCGGGCCTCTGTGTCGAGCGATGCACATAATCATTTTTATTATGTTATTCAACATAGTCGGACAAAATAAACACAAGAATCAATCCAAGGTTTATGATGTGCCCTGACTGCATCAACACACACGGCGAGCCAAGAGCACCAACCGATCTAGCTGACCCACAACATGCACCACATGTGCACGCTCTAGGATCTGCCGCCACCATCTTCCACCGTCCAATCTTTAGGAGGGATCGTCGTATTGATCTTGCCAGACCCAACTGCCATCGACATCACCATGACGCCAGACAACACCACCAGTCTGCGCGCGTCCATCAACCAGCATCGAACGCCAAGACTCCACTGCATCACATTGTCGAGAACCGTCGTCTTCAACACGGTAGATGTAACAATACTCCACATGTTGGCCCCTCCATTTAGAATCTGCTCCAAAACAATGCCCCCGGGAGGGAGAATGTCACAAAAGTCTGCCATCATCCAATCTAGGAGACCCAGATCTAGGGTTTTCCTCGATGCACATGAGCGCCCGCCAATACCGTGCTACCTTCAGCCAAGGCCATCCCTCTAAACCACACTGACCTCATGTTCTTCAACGTCGACAACCTCCCTCTCCCGCGCACCTAATAAATAGCAAAAGTGCTCTTATATATCTGCATCAATCTCAAAGATGTTTTCTCTCTCTAGAAAAGGACAACATCCACATATTAAACCAGATCCTTATTTACAAGCACACCCTTAAAGACTTGCATCCAAATCCTCGGGGGTTCCGAAACCTCATCCCTCCTGCATCCACCGATGTTGTGCTGTGAGCAGAGCTTGCTGCCACCTTTAGAATTATAGATCACCACCGGAGCTAGGCAAACATGTTGTAGTGTTCAAGAAGTCGTCGATACAAACCAAGAGACGTTGGTGGGCTCTATGTACAAAGCAAATCACTGCCACTGAGAAGAAAAGGCCCCCCATGTCCAGTCAGGAAGAATTGGGGAAAACACACCTCACATGCTACATGACAAAGCCGAGATTGGCAATCTTCATTTGTCGAAACTGGGTCCAGAGGACCAAAAATGCACAACCATGTTGCTGCTGGGGAAAGTTGCATGGGAAACAAAAAAATTCGTACGCTCACCAAGATCAATCTAGGAGATGAACATCTACAAGAGGAAAGATTGCATCTACATACCCTTGTAGATCTCTAAGCGGAAGCGTTGAGAAACGCGTTGATGTAGTCGAACGTCTTCGCGATCCAATCACGATCCGTCCCACGAACTCCCGATCCAAGTGCCGAACGGACGGCACCTCCGCGTTCAATACACATACGGCTTGATGATGCCTTCACCTCCTCGATCCAGCGAGTGATGGTGAAGTAGTAGCTCGAGTCCTCCGGCAGCACGACACGCGTGGTGGTGGTGGTGGTGGAGAAATCTCAGTAGGGCTTCGGAAAGCCTCACAGAGAAGTAGAAGGACTACGAGGGAGAGGGAGGGCAGCGTCGTGGCATAGATGGGTGCGGCTTCCCTCCCTCTACCCCTCTATACACA